>NC_036866.1:27094628-27162985 GCF_002910315.2 Salvelinus sp. IW2-2015
ACCTAAGTAAACAGACACAACCCTAAGTAACGTACAACCCTAAGCTAACAGTGCAACCCTAAGTAACAGTACAACCTAAGTAACAGTACAACCTAAGTAAAACAGCATACAACCCTAATAACAGTACAACCCTAAGTAACAGTGCAACCCTAAAGTAACAGTACAACCCTAAAGTAACAGTACAACCCTAAGTAACAGTACAACCCTAAGTAACAGCCACAACCTAAGTAAACAGTACAACCTAAGTAACAGTGCAACCCTAAGTAACAGTACAACCCTAAGTAACAGTACAACCTAAAGTAACAGTACCAACCCTAAGTAACAGTACAACCTAAGTAACAGTACAACCCTAAGTAACAGTACAACCCTAAGTAAACAAGTACAAACCCAGTACAGTAACAGTACAACCCATAACAGTAACCAGTACAACCCTTAAGTAACAGTACAACCTAAGTAACAGTGCAACCCTAAAATAACAAGTACAACCCTAAGTAACAGTACAACCTAAATGTAACAGCTAACAACCCTAAGTAACAGCTACAACCAAACAGTAACACGTACAACCCTAAGTAACAGTACAACCCTAAAGTAACAGGCAACCCTAGTAACAGATACAACTAATACAGTCAACCTAAGTAACAGTACAACCACTAAGTAACAGCTACACCTAAGTAACAGTACAACCCTAAGTACAGTCAACCCTAAGTACAGCACAGCCTAAGTAACAGATACAACCCTAAGTAACAGCCTAACCCTAAAAGAGTAACAGTACAACCCTAAGTACAGTACAACACTAAGTAACAGTACAACCCTAAGTAACAGTACAACCCTAAGTACAGAACCCTAGAACAGTGCAACCCTAAGTAACAGTACAACCTAAGTAACAGCTACAACCTAAAGTAAACAGTACAACCCTAAGTAACAGTACAACCCTAAGTAACAGCTAGCAACCCTAAGTAACAGTACAACCTAAGTAACAGTACAAACTAAAGTAACAGTACAACCTAAGTAACAGTAACCCTAAGTACAGTACAACCCTAAGTAACAGTCAACCCTACAGCTAACAGCACAGCCCTAAGTAACAGTACAACCCTAAGTACAGTACAACCCTAAGTAACAGTACAACCCTAAGTAACAGTACAACACTAAGTAAGCAGTAACAGTACAACCACTAAGTAACAGTACAACCCTAAGCAACAGTACAACCCTAAGTAACAGTGCAACCCTAAGTAACAGTACAACCTAAGTAACAGTACAACCCTAAGTAACAGACACACTAAAAGTAACAGTACAACCTATAACAGTACAACCCTAAGTAACAGTACAACCCTAAGTACAGTCAACTAAGTAACAGACAACCCTAAGTAACAGTACAACCCTAAGTAACAGTACAACCTAAGTACCAGTACAACCCTAAGTAACAGACAACCCTAATAACAGTACAACACTAAGTAACAGTACACCCTAAAACAGTACAACCCTAAGTAACCAGTACACCTAAGTAACAGTACAACCTAAAGTAACAGTCAACCCTAATAACAGTAGCAACCCTAAGTAACAGTACAACCCTAAGTAACAGTACAAACCCTAAGTAACAGTACAAACCCTAAGTAACAGTACAACCCTAAGTAACAGTACAACCCTAAGTAACAGTACAACCTAAGTAACAGTACAACCCTAAGTAAACGTACAACCCTAAAGTAACAGTACAACCCTAAGTAACAGTACAACCCTAAGTAACAGTACAACCTAAAGTAACAGTACAACCCTAAGTACAGTACAACCTAAACTAGTAACAGTACAACCCTAAGTAACAGTACAACCCTAAAGTAACAGTGCAACCCTAAGTAACAGTACACCCTAAGTAACAGTACAACCCTAAGTAACAGCACAACCCTAAGTAACAGTACAACCTATAAGTAACAGTGCAACCCTAAGTAACAGTACAACCCTAAGTACAGTACAACCCTAAGTAACAGTACAACCCAAGTAACAGTGTCCAACCCTAGGTAGTAACAGTACAACCCTAAGTAACAGTACAACCCAAAGAGTACAACCTAAGTAACATACAACCCTAAGTAACAGTAACAACCCTAAGTAACAGTACAAATAAACATGATCAGGCCTGGAGAAAGTATTGAAAAAAAGGTCTAGTTTGGAACTGTTAAAATACAATAAATAATTTCTATTTTGAACTGGAATAAACTGATTGATCACATCATACAGATGTAGACCAGAAAACACACACACCACACACACACACACACACACACACACACACACACACACACACACACACACACACACACACACACACACACACACACACACACACACACACACACACACACACACACACACACACACACACACACACACACACATACACACAAACTAAGCCGTGTGGTTCTGTTATACACCTGTGTAATGTGATCAATTAATTTATTCCAGAATGAAAAYGATTTATTATATTTTAACAGCAACACTTCCAACCTAGACAGAGATGTAAATGTTTTTGATGCGGAAAAATAAACATGAATTGTTATTTATATGGGTATTTCATATAATTGTTATAATTGTTTTAGGCGTAAGGGCAATTAAATGTACCGATATTTATATATAGTTGCATGTTTTCATAAGCTTGGGTCCCATGAAAATACAGAATTTCAAATTTGGGTCCCAGGCTGAAAAAGTTTAAGATCCCCTGCCCTAAACCTAACCCTAACTCCTAACCCTAGCTAATAACCCTGAACCTAATTCTAACCCTAACACTAATTCTAACCTTAACCCTAAACCCCCTAGAAATAGCATTTGACCTTGTAGGGACTAACAAAATGTCCCTAGTTGGTCAAATGTTTATTTGTTTACTATTCTATAGTTAAACATGTCCACACACACACACACACACACATCTGTCAGAACCTTGCCTGCAGCTGTTTCCCCGCACTCAATCACACAATAACTACAGGCAGATGTATGGTGAGAAGCCGGAGGAGAAGAGGAGGAAGATTTGAATAGGTCAGTAACCTACAGAGTAATATCAGAAGAATGCAATTGCTGAATTTATGTAGATATTCTAAACTAAGTGTTTTGATACTGTAACTTTCAAATGTAGTAACAGGTCCATGTAGAATAAAGAACCCTTTAAAAAAAAAAGTATATTTTGTGACGGAACTGTGCAGGTGTTCTGCAGGAATCCTGTAGGACTTTTTTGTAAGGGTTTATATAATACCATAGAAGCAGTATTCTGCTAATATAACAATGTGTACCATTCACCTTTCATTGTCCTTCCCAGCCGATACAGATACTGTGTCTATCGACATTTTGTCTGGTGGTAATGGGGCTACCTTGTCAMACATGTCAGAGTGGTCATACCTTCCTGTATGGTGTCTCATATACAACAGGAGTTCCCTGATCCCCGGTGCAGATTACACAGGGTTTCTCCCTCCCCATATTGACTGATACCATTCAATAATAAAAAAAGACAATACAAGTAAAAGTTGTGTCTAGTAAAATTCTAATGCAGATTGCCAGTTCTCTCTCCATTTAGACACATCAGTATCAACCCTGTCTGTCAGTCTGGACCATCACATCATCCTGCAAGTCTCCAAAGCCATGTTCGCATTGGCAGTTTGAAGTGACTTAAATATCAATTTTTTTGCATATCCCGATAAGAATCTGTTCTTCTTCCTGCAGTCTGAACAGCTAAAAGCGGAAGAAAATTCATAGCTGGTCTGAAGACAGATACAAATCTGATTCCTGGCCATGTGACTTGTGTCTGAATGGTCAAATCTGATTTATTTGCCCACATGTGGGTTTTTAGATTGTTTTACAAGAACATGTGGTAGCTAACTAGTTTGCTGGCGGCTTACAAACAAATTAGTGAGTGTGCCAGAAAGCTAAACAGCTACCTAACTAAACAGCTACCTAGCTAAACAGCTACCTAGCTAATTGACTGTTGTGGCTAGCCAAAAATAACTTTTTTTGAAAGTTGGACCTCCTTTGAGGCTTTAAAAGTTTTGAACATTCACAATTCAAAGCAACTTGAACATTCAAAGCAACTGGGAAATGTCCATGGCAGGCATTATTGTCACCTTAGCTTGCTACATATCCACAGAGTTACAAAATCCAGAGATGCAACATTGAGAGACTTCTGGGAACGGTAGACCGGGCCGGGGTATGGTGTTTGAGAATTCATTACTAAGACAACTAGCGTAGCCATATCAGCAAATGACTGTGGTCTGAACATACACAAATCCCATTTGGTCACYTGTAACTTGCTATTTGGACAGTCACTATTCCAAAACAGATTTGAACATTAAGTCCTGCAGTGTGAACAAGGCTCAAGGGCTGGCTCCTTAGATGCATCTGTGAACACATACACAGCAGCTGTTTTTTTATTTAACCACAAAAGTGAGTTAAAAACAATTCTTATTTACAATGACAGCCTAGGAACAGTGGGTTAACTGCCTTGTTCAGGGGCAGGACAAAATATTTTTACCTTGTCAGCTCGGGATTCGATCTAGCAACCTTTCAGTTACTTTAACCACTAGGCTACTTGCCACCCCTGTTCTATTACCAATGGAAGTTGCATAGGATAGGTGATATCTGACAAACAAAAATACATGTATACTATGTTGATGTTTGAACAGGTCAGACTTCCTAATTCTGGTCTCCCCATCGGTGACCATTGGTGAGCAGGCAAGAGGTGAAATGATGGGCATGGCAGCGTAGATAAGCTCCTGGCCTCTCATCAAAGATAGTGTCCGGTCATACACACACACACACAGAGCACTGATTACATTATCAATGGTGGTTACGATTAGCCTGGTGGAACCAACCAGATCGCTGCATTCACCTTTCTATTTCACTTCAGATATCATAAAATGTGAAGTGAAGTAGAATGGTGAACACAGCGACCATGCTGGTTCCACCAGGCTAGGTTATGAAGGTGAATTGGGACAAAACTAGAAACTGTGTTGACCTTTGACCAGGTCAAATGTCACCAACCTGACTGAAGTTTCGTCCCTATTCCATTTATAGGAATGCTCTCAACGAGGGCATGTCTGTGTGAGGATGAGGATCCCCTTTCTGATCTTCTCTATGTTGCATATTCGGCTGCAAACTGGACATCTCTCGAACAACTGCAGCAGGCAATCCTCATAAACAATGTTTTTTTCTCATTTTATGAGGTGGTGTTGTGAGGGCGGGCCTTTGATAGGGTGATACAATAGACAGCCAAGTGGTAAAGTACATTTTGGTATAAAGGACAAAGCTTTTTGATAATGCACTTCATAACCAAAATTACTCTACTACTTGTATCTGCTTGGCTAGGTAATTAACCTACTAGTTTATCAAACCAAGTATTTTTTTATAAAACTTTTCACAGAACACACATTAACGTAGTTGTTAAAGCCGTCTGTGTCATCAGGGCAGTAACTCGGGTCAAGCTAATTCTAGGTTGTCACTAGTTAGCACTGTCACAAAGTCATAAAGGCCGCCTATCACTGTAATTTATCTTCTTAAAATGGGATTTTAAACCTAACCCTAACCACACTGTTAATCTTATGCCTAACCTTAAATGAAGCCCAAAAATCTAATTTTTGCTTTAATACATTTTTACAATATAGACAATTTGTGGCTGTGGTAACTATTGTAAACCCTAACTCTGCTTTACAGACTGCAGCTCCAGACTGGATTTGAGGCAGGCTGGTGACTCTGTTACAGTTTATTGCTCCATGTTTACTGTATTAGTCAGACTCAGACATGAGTTAGCTACCACCATAGCTGCATCCATTATTTAGTTGTGTCCTAAACAATACAGAATACACTTGTATGAGCTAAGAACTAACTTGCAAATCTGATTTGTAGGCTAACATTAGCTAGCTATATAATGTTAGCTAGCCTGTTTCTAGTTAGCCTGCCTCACTAACATGATCAAATGATAGCGTTACATAACCAGCGGTATGTACACAATACACAATGACCTAAATATTTTATGAGGTTACCTAGCTAACATTAGCTAAAATGTTAGCTAGTCTGCCTTGCTAGCTAACGCTTTATCAAAACATAGCTACCTACATAACATTTAAGTCATTTAGCAGACGCTCTTATCCAGAGCGACTTACAAATTGGTGCATTCACCTTATGATATCCAGTGGAACAACCACTTTACAATAGTGCATCTAACTCTTTTAAGGGGGGGGGGATTACTTTATCCTATCCTAGGTATTCCTTAAAGAGGTGGGGTTTCAGCTGTCTCCGGAAGGTGGTGATTGACTCCGCTGACCTGGCGTCGTGAGGGAGTTTGTTCCACCATTGGGGTGCCAGAGCAGCGAACAGTTTTGACTGGGCTGAGCGGGAACTGTACTTCCTCAGAGGTAGGGAGGCGAGCAGGCCAGAGGTGGATGAACGCAGTGCCCTTGTTTGGGTGTAGGGCCTGATCAGAGCCTGAAGGTACGGAGGTGCCGTTCCCCTCACAGCTCCGTAGGCAAGCACCATGGTCTTGTAGCGGATGCGAGCTTCAACTGGAAGCCAGTGGAGAGAGCGGAGGAGCGGGGTGACGTGAGAGAACTTGGGAAGGTTGAACACCAGACGGGCTGCGGCGTTCTGGATGAGTTGTAGGGGTTTAATGGCACAGGCAGGGAGCCCAGCCAACAGCGAGTTGCAGTAATCCAGACAGGAGATGACAAGTGCCTGGATTAGGAACCAGCAATAACGTTATCTAACGTGGTTAGATAAGTTATACCTGAGGTCATTATATTCCACTATCTCTGGTTATACTCATCACTACCGGTCCTTCCAAACCAAGCTAGCATTACTATTTCAGACTTGGAGATTGACGAACTCCAAGCATCTATTACTACAACATACTGACCTAGGGTTCTTCCGCAGGGCATGAACTTTGGCTGTGGAGGCATGTACAAGGCATRCGCCATGCATGCGGCATGCGATACTTGGAACGCACTGGGGGCGATGAAACAATGGAGTCCCATTGTTAACATAAATTTGTTAACATTATTGTAATCCAAACCCAACCTTAATTTACTTGTTGTGACGCAGTGAAGTTCCAAGCTTTATGACCAAAATTGTCCTATTTAAACTTTGTAGTCAATTTTGACAATAGAATATATGTTTCTGACTCATATCAATGCCACATCAATATCAAAAGACCGTTTTCAAAGGGATTAGTTGCTTTTTAGGGGCAGTCACTCATTCGGAATGAATGCCTAAACTTAATGTTGCTCATCCACCATACTGGTCCACACCGCCATAGCAAAACCCAAACCTACTTGATTGTAATTGCGCTCACGAAGTGGATCTTGAGTGACCTAGCTGCTCAGGTTGTAATAACACATTGTGGGACTAAGCAGGTATAGATCAGATCAGAGAGAGATGTGTGTGACATCACGCTAGAAGGCTGTAACTAGCAGGGGCCCTGTCCTTACTCTAATGCTTCACAGATGGCCCTACTCACCTAGAAAACACTTTGAACATAGTATTTCCTTACTGTCCACTCTCTCTGTATGTCTGGCTTTAGGCAGGGTTTACTATGAGACCACAATTTGTCAGTATTTCACCAATCCTCTGACAGGTATMTCTGTATATCCTACTTTCAGAAACATTTCATATGGCCTTGTTCTCCCACAGTCATTCATAGTTGACCAAATTCTTAAATCTTCCTCTCTTCTCCATTAATTTTTTTCCTTTATCCTAGTTCTATCCTAGTTCTAGCTGTAGTTCACCCTCTTTCTCATGGTCTCTTGCATCTCTCCCAAGGTCAAAAGTTTGGTCAATCACTTTATTAACATTGAACCATTCATTGTCTCAGGGATGGATGATTGAAGTAATTTTCTATTGCTGCGTTCATTTCTGTCCTCACTTCATCATTACTGCTGTACATGYAGCTAAAGGTCACTGCTAATACAGTATGTGTAATGAGAAGCTGTACAGTTTACTCTCAGATTGGGGACGGGAAATGTCACTCTGTTTGACAGAGCTGACTGGTTGTGGACTATATGAATAGTGATCAGTGTTGTTATGGTCTGCATGCTTGGCTCTGTCTGTTCACCTCTTATAAAACAGTTTCTGATTCAGCTCAGTGAAAACCTAAGATGCAAATTGCTTTTAGGCAACACTTCAGTTTCCATTAGTGGAGCCCTCTTTCAGTGTTAACTCTTAATGGAAATCTTTTTTATTTTATTTGTATTATTATTGATTATYAAAACACAATACAATCTACCTGCAGTRAAGCCCCTTAACATTTACATTACATTTAGTCTTCTAACAGACTCCCATCCAGAGMGACCCACAGAAGCAACCAGTGTCAAAGCAATTCTYAAGGGCACGTAGACAGATCTCCAACAAGGTCAAAAACCAGCGACCTATAAGCCACCGACCCAAGCTCCCAACCGCCAGGCCACCAGCCCTCCAAGATCACCCCCCAGTTCCCCGAGAACTGCCCTGAGACCGGCCCCCACTGTCCCCCCCTGAGAAAAATCATAATAAATCATAACAAAATTACATAATTCCATTCCCCACCCCCAAGCCCCCATCCCCCAATGCACCAACAAAGTGAACAACATACAAAAAAGAGAAAGACAAAGGAAAGCAGAAAATAACAATGCAGAAAACAAAAGACATCAAGGACAACAAAAATATATATATGATGGTTTGAGATGTTTGGGATGAGTCGGACCGCAGAGTGAAGGCAGCCAACAAGTTCTCAGCAWATGTGGGAACTCCTTCAAGACTGTTGGAAAAGCAATCCAGGTGAAGCTGGTTGAGAGAATGCCAAGAGTGTGCAAAGTTGTCATCAAGGCAAAGTGACTATTTAGGGTTAGTGGTGACTATTTGAAGAATCTCAAATATAAAATATATTTAGATTTGTTTAACCATTTTTTGGTTACTGCATGATTCCATATGTGTTATTTCATAGTTTTGATGTCTTCACTATTATTCTACAATGTAGAAAATAGTCMAAATAAAGAAAATCCCTTGAATGAGCAGGTGTTCTAAAACYTTTGACCGGTAGTGTATATATATATWTTTTTTAATGATTTTTTCAAAWGATTTTTTTCAAAATCAAATAGCTAAATTATCCATAATATGACCATCTTAAAATGCCATATGTCAGCTTAGCACCCYCACTCCCCCAATGTCTTAGACTGTAAAGAAATAACACACCTTTGGATATTAGGATCACTAACTCACAATATTTGTCTCTYCATCGTGTACTGTAATACTGCAACAGAACCAGACTAAAGTTCTAGGAAGACAATTCTGTAGACCTCCCTTAAAGTCTCACTACCGAGAAATAGTGTTCCTACCAATGATCTGTATAAACCTTGGATGATGGACAGGGGKCTCTGTATTGAAGCCACTGCGCAGCCATCTTGGTACTCCTGCATTGTAAAAAAGATTTTGGAAGCTATATAAATGCATTTATTAGTGTCTACATTCGTTTTTGACATGTTTATTCTATTACAGACACTTTAATGCAAACTGTAAAATGATATTATGTGAGATAAACATAAAACATACATTTAAAAATGACATTTTCCTTAAATTATGTATTTTTTTTTATTATTAACGTTACTGTCCCCACTACAACCAACAAATATTTAAATACATGTACATTTGTACTTGAAACACTTAATTGTAGCATTCCATTCATTCCTGCTGGAGGATTGCTCCTACTGGGGAGTGCCAAAATTGCCGACCAAATTGCCGACCACACACCACACACACACACACACACACACACACACACACACACACACACACACACACACACACACACACACACACACACACACACACACACACACACACACCACACACACACACATACACACACACACACACAACAACAATGGTATCAATATTCCCAGAGTGGGAATTTCATGCCTGAATAGGTCATTACAGAAACCGCAGCCCATAGAGATACCCAGTATAATGTCATGTGTGTGTAACTCATCTCCACTAAACAGTATTCACCATCATTATTACTCATACAGTACAGTCACCACAGCTCTGAAACACAATGCAACTATTCACACAGCACATTTTCAGCAATGCCCAAGGCACATCCTACCTGGTTAAATAAAGGTGAAATAAAACATTTTTTTAAACAAGCTCTCATAAGTCTCACTGCAGAATCTGCCATTTGTCAAATTTCCAAGGTTAAGTTTAGGCAATAATTAAGAATGGTTAGGTAAGGGTTGAGGATTATACATATGAAATATATTTAGACTTGTTTAACACTTTTTTCCATATGTAATTTTTCATAGTTTTGATATTCTACAATTTAGAAAAGTAAAAATAAAGAAAAACCTGGAATGAGTGGGTGTGTCCAAACTTTTGACTGGTGCTGTTGCACATGCACGCACAGACACCCACAGGGTGAGGTGTGTATTCCTCCTTCATGGAGTGGTGTTTGTGCCTCATCCTCTCCACAGGGATGGATTTACACAGCTGTTATCTCCCTCCCTCCCTCCCTCCTCCCTCCTCCCTCCCTCCCTCCCTCCCTCCCTCCTCCCTCCCTCCCTCCTCCCTCCCTCCCTTCCCTCACTCCCTCCCTCCCTCCTCTTCTATGTAATTCCACACACACAAGCAAACGCATGCACACACACACAGGCACGTATGCACAGACATGCTCGGTGTCTATAGTGTTGTGCCAACCAGCCACAGCCCCTTTTCCCTTCTGCCTCTATACCCGGTGACGTATTTACTCTTCTCGCAGGTGGAGGAGAAACCCCCCCAGGCTTCACATACGCTGCAACACATATACCCTCAGCTCTGGGGAGAGGGACACAGAGATTGTTTATGTAAAGCAACTATTGATCAGAGGAGCAGGTTGTACAAAGTATAGAAAGGAGTGTTCTCTCTGCCCACTAAGGCTCACACTACACATCAAACTGTTACTGATGCTACTCTACACTATTGTTAAAAGAACTGAACACACACAAGCGCAAGCATACACACATACTCATGAAAGAATCTGTACAGAGATTGTTCTGTCATCGATAGAATGGAGCGAGATCACACTGTAAGTAAAAACCTTTGTGTTGATCTAATGAGTAATAATTTAATACAATTTAAAAAGATACAATATACAATATACCCTGCGGTGATGAACAGTAAGACTGTGTATTGTTGTTGGTTTCAATAGAGGCTTATTGTGTTTTCTCCCCAGTATCAGGGTCAGCAGTTCAGTGATTCTGTCTTCGTCACAGTGTTAGAGTGGTTTACTATTACATTATGTTGTGGGCGTAATGTCAGATGTGTAAACGATGCCAAGACACCTGGGAGACAGTAATGTACATATACCACAGATGCAGATCATATATGTTTTACAACAGAGTGGTGGAAAATATCTCTCCAGGTCAAAGCGCACAGTAAATAATCGGCATCTAACGTGGCAAATCAAATAAAAGTTAATTGGTTGCGTACAGTGATTTGCAGATGTTATCACAGGTGCAGCGAAATGATTGTGTTTCTAGCTCCAACAGTGCAGTAATAACTAGCAATACAAAACAATACACACATCATACAAAAAGCAACAAAAAAAAGAAGAAGGTAAGAAATATCAGAATAAGCAATGTCAGAGTCTGGACTATACATATATCCAATCGGAAGTTTACATACACTTAGGTTGGAGTCATTAAAAATTGTTTTTCAACCACTCCACCAATTTCTTGTTAACTAACTATAGTTTTKGCAAGTCGGTTAGGACATCTACTTTGTTCATGACACAAGAAATTAATCCAACAATTGTTTACAGACAGATTATTTCACTTATAATTCACTCTATCAAAATTCCAGTGGGTCAGAAGTTTACATACACTWAGTTGACTGTGCCTTTAAACAGCTTGGAAAATTCCAGAAAATTTTGTCATAGCTTTAGAAGCTTCTGATAGGCTAATTTACATAATTTACATAATTTGAGTCAGTTGGAGGTGTACTTGTTGATATATTTCAAGGCCTACCTTCAAACTCAGTGCCTCTTTGCTTGATATCATAGGAAATCAAAAGAAATCAGCCAAGGCCTCAGAATAAAAATTGTAGACCTCCACAAGTCACAAGTCTGCTTCATCCTTGGGAGCAATTTCCAAACGCCTGAAGGTACCAAGTTCATCTGTACAAACAATAGTACGCAAGTATAAACACCATGGGACCACGCAGCCGTCATACCGCTCAGGAAGGAGACGCGTTTTGTCTCCTAGAGATGAACGTACTTTGGTGCGAAAAGTGCAAATCAATACCAGAACAACAGCATAGGATTTTGTGAAGATGATGGAGGAAACAGGTACACAAGTATTTATATCCACAGTAAAACGAGTCCTGTATCGACATAACCTGAAAGGCCTCAGCAAGGAAGAAGCCACTGCTCCAAAACCGGCATAAAAAAGCCAGACTACGGTTTGCAACTGCACATGGGGACAAATATTGTACTTTTTGGAGAAATGTCCTCTGGTCTGATGAAACAGAAATAGAACTGTTTGTCCATAATGACCATTGTTATGTTTGGAAGAAAAGGGGCAAGCTGAAGGACACCATCCCAACTGTGAAGCATGGGGGTAGCAGCATCATGTTGTGGGGGTGCTTTGCTGCAGGAGKGACTGGTGCACTTCACAAAATAGATGGCATTGTGAGGTAGGAAAATTATGTGGATATAWTGAAGCAACATCTCAAGACATCAGTCAGGAAGTTAACGCTTGGTAGCAAATGGGTCTTCCAAATGGACAATGACCCCAAGCATACTTCCAAAGTTGTGGAAAAATGGCTGAAAGACAACAAAGTCAAGGAGTGGCCATCACAAAGCCCTGACCTCAATCCCATAGAAAACTTGTGGGCAGAACTGAAAAGGCTTGTGCGAGCAAGGAGGCCTACAAACCTGTCAGTTACACCAGCTCTGTCAGGAGGAATGGGCCAAAATTCACCCAACTTATTGTGGGAAGCTTGTGGAAGGCTAGCCGAAATGTTTTACCCAAGATAAACAGTTTAAAGGCAATTCTAGAACATACTAATTGAGTGTATGTAAACTTCTAACCCGCTGGGAATGTGATGAAAGAAATAAAAGCAAAAAATAATAATTCTCTCAACTATTATTCTGACATTTCACATTCTTAAAATAAAGTGGTGATCCTAACTGACCTAAGACAGGGAATTGTTACTCTGATTAAATGTCAGGAATTGCGAAAAACTGAGTTTAAATGTATTTGGCTAAGGTGTATGTAAACTTCTGACTTCAACTGTATATACACTGCCGGTTTTAGAACACCTACTCATTCAAGTGTTTTTATATATTTTTACTATTTTCTACATGGTAGAATAACAGCAAAGAAATCAGCACTATGAAATAGCACATATGCAATCATGTAGTAACCAAAAAAGTGTTAAAAAAAATCTAAATGGTTTTTATATTTGAGATTCTTCAAATAGCCATCCTTTGCCTTGATAACAGCTTTGCACACGCTTGCCATTCTCTCAACCTGCTTCATTAGGTAGTCACCTGGACTGCATTTAAATTAACAGGTGTGCCTTCTTAAAAGTTATTTTGTGGAATTTCATTTCTTCTTAATGTGTTTGAGCCAATCAGTTGGGTTGTGACAAGGTAGGGGCGCATACAGAAGATAGCCCTATTTTATAAAAGACCATTTTCATATTATGGCAAGAACAGCTCAAATAAGCAAAGGGAAACGACAGTCCATCATTACTTTAAGATATGAAGGTCAGTCAATACGGAATATTTCAAGAACTTTTAAAGTTTCTTCAAGTGCAGTCGCACAAACCATCAAGCGCTATGATGAAACTGTCTCTCATGAGGACCTCCACATGAACGGAAGACCCAGAGTTACCTCTGCTGCAGAGGATAAGTTTATTAGAGTTCCCAGCCTCAGAAATTGCAGCCCAAATATATGCTTCACAGAGTTCAAGTAACAGACACATCTCAACATCAACTATTCAGAGGAGACTGTGTGGATCAGGCCTTCATGGTCAAATTGCTGCAAAGAAACCCCTAATAAAGGACACCAATAATAAGAAGAGACTTGCTTTGGCCAAGAAACACGAGCAATGGACATTAGACCGGTGGAAATGTGTCCTTTGGTCTGGTGTCGAAATTGGAGATTTTTGCTTCCAACACCTGTGTCTTTGTGAGATGCGGTGTGGGTGCTCAGATGATCTCTGCATGTATATTTCCCACCATAAACCATGGAGTAGGAGGTGTGGGGTTGTGGGGGTGCTTTGCTGGTGACACTGTCTGTGATTAATTTACAATTAAGGCACGCTTAACCAGCATGGCTACCACAGCATACTGCAGCGACACACCAACCCATCTGGTTTGGGCTTAGTGGGACTTTTTCAACATACAATGACCCAACACACCTCCAGGCTGTGTAAGGGCTATTTTACCAAGAAGGAGAGCGGTGGAGTGCTGCATTAGATGACCTGGCCTCCACAATCCCCCGAACTCAAACAAATTGAGATGGTTTGGGATGAGTCGGACCGCAGATTGAAGGAAAAGCAGCAAAGAAGTGCTCAGCATATGTGGGAACTCCTTCAAGACTGTTGGAAAAGCATTCCAGGTGAAGCTGGTTGGGTGTGTGCAAAGCTGTCTTCAAGGCAAAGGGTGTCTATTTGAACAATCTTAAATATAAAATTTGTTTACCACTTKTTTGTTTACTACGTGATTCAATATGTGTTATTTCATAGTTTTGATGTCTTCACTACGATGTAGAAAATAGTAAAAATAAAGAAAAACCCTTGAATGAGTAGGTTTTCTTAAATTTTAGAACGGTAGTGTATAATGGTGTGTATAGACAGTATGGACAGTTTACATATATGAATAGAACATATGTGTAACTACAGAAGTAGTTATATAGGATGATCCTTGACTGGAATGCAGTATATAATGATCATATAAAGTGGGTAAAACAGTGTGTAAATAGTAATCAAGTGACCAGTAATCAATGACTCTATATAGAGTGCATAGAGCAGCATTCTCTATGTTGCAGCGTAGATTACCGGATGGCATCCGGCTAGTAACAGTGACTAAAGTTCAGGGCAGGGTACTAGGCAGAGTCTGGCTAGTGGTGACTGTTTAACAACTGTTTAACAGTCTTATGGTCAGGAGATAGAAGCTGTTTATCAGTCTCCCAGTCCCAGCTTTGATGCGCCTGTGCTGTCTCCGCCTTCCGTGGTCATTGATGATATACTTGGCCTTTCTGTGACACCAGGTGCTGTAGATGTCCTGGAGGGCAGATAGTGTGCCCCCGGGGATGTTTTGAGCTGATCCCACCACCCTATTTAAAGCCTTGCAGTTGTCGTACCAGGCGGTGATACAGCCCAACAGAATGCTCTCGATGGTGCATCTGTAGATGTTCGTGAGAGTCTTAGAGGCCAAACTGGATTTCTTCAGCCCCCTGAGGTTGAAGAAGCGCTGTTGCACTTTCTTCACCACCCTGTCGTGTGAAGGGACAATATCAGTACCTCAGTGATGTGCAGGCCAAGGAATTTTAAGCTTTTGACCCTCGCCCCTGCAGCCCCGTCAATGTGGATGGGGGTGTGCTCTCTCTGCTGTCTCCTGTAGTCCACGATCAACTCCTTAATTTTTTTGACATTGAGGGAAAAGTTATTTTCCTGGCACCACTCCACCAGGGCTCTCCCCTCCTCCCTGTAGGCTTTCTCGTTGTTGTTGGTAATCAGGCCTCACACTGTTGGGTCGTTAGCAAATTTGATGATTGAGTTGGAGACGTGCATGGCCACTCAGTCATAGAGGAATAGGGAGTACAGTAGGGGGTTGAGCACGCACCCCTGTGGGGCTCTCGTGGTGAGGACCAGCGTGGTGGAGGTGTTGTTGCCTACCTTCAACTCTAGTGGTCAGCCCGTCAGGAAGTCTAGGACCCAGTTCCACAGGGCAGGGTCGAAAACCAGGGCCTTGAGCTTAGTGATGAGCTTGGAGGGCACTATGGTGTTGAAGGCTGAGCTGTAGT
This sequence comes from Salvelinus sp. IW2-2015, assembly GCF_002910315.2. NCBI lineage: Eukaryota > Metazoa > Chordata > Actinopteri > Salmoniformes > Salmonidae > Salvelinus > Salvelinus sp. IW2-2015. The sequence goes on from NC_036866.1 coordinate 27,110,627, forward strand.
CAATGAACAGTATTTTTACATAGGCACCTCACTTGTCCAGGTGGGATAGGACCGTGTGCAGTGCAATGGTGTTTGCGTCGTCCGTGGATCTGTTGGGGTGGTATGCGAATTGTAGTAGGTCTAGGGTGTTGGGTAAGGTGGATTTGATATGATCCTTAATTAGCCTCTCAAAGCACTTCATGATGATATATGTGAGTGCTACGCGGCGATAGTCATTTAGTTCAGTTGCCTTCGCTTTCTTGGGAACAGGAACAATGGTGGACATCTTGAAGCAAGTGGGGTAGTGGCGATAAGACTGCTGCACTCTATGTATGGTTAACTCCGTGTGTAGGTAGTAGAAGTATGCATTGTGTGTACTCTCTGGATTCGATACCTACTAGGATTATTAGTAAGGCAGGCTAACAGTGATTTTCAACTTTGAAAATTCACTGTGAAAGTAACTATTTTCATAACTCCAGTGAATCGTTAGAACCACCAGACAAAAAGTAATTAAAATATTATTGGGATTACCTTATCGATTTGTCTCCATACAGCAGACTGAGAACTGTTGAAGACACACACACACGCATGCACGCACATACAAACACTTCTGTGCCCCAGTCCCCTCCATATGTCACCTAGATGCCAGTAGTGAGTGACTGGTGTTCTTTGAGGTGTAACCTGAGCAGACATTTTAAGGTTGGCGTCCAGAGGACTACATGGATCTGGCCCAGATGACTCAGCTCAATCACAAATTCCCTAATAGGCACCCCGATTCATCTTCACTGGAGACTTTAAAGAGGTTGTTCACACTAATTACTGAATAAATGTGTTGTCAATACAACTGGTTCTTCACTCTGAAAGTCTCTATGAGCCCATGCTTTCACGCTTTGGTCTTGTTTAGTTGGTCAATGCCACCAGCTGCTAGCACTAGTAACCAGTACAGAAGTTGAATAACCAGTCGACAGGTTTGTAAGTCCATTTATAATATAAATACATAAATACACTATTTGTCCAAAAGTATGTGGACACCTGCTCGTCAAACATCTCATTCCAAAATCAGGGGCATTAATATGGAGTTGGTCGCCCCTTTGCTGCTATAACAGCCTCCACTTTTCTGGGAAGGCTTTCCCCTAGATGTTGGAACATTGCTGCGGGGACTGGCTTCCATTCAGCCACAAAGGCATTAGTGAGGTTGGGGACTGATGTTGAGCGATTAGGCCTGGCTCGCAGTCTGTGTTCCAATTCATCCCAAAGCTATTCGACGGGGTTGAGGTCAGGGCTCTGTGAAGGCCAGTCAAGTTTTTCCACACCGATTTTGACAAACTATTTCTGTATGGACCTCACTTTGTGCATGGGGGAAAGGGCTTCCCCCAAACTGTTGCCACAAAGTTGGAAGCAAAGAATTGCCTAGAATGTCATTGTATGCTGTACCATTGTGATTTCTCTTCACTGGAACTAAGGGGCCTAGCCCAAACCATGAAAAACAGCCCCAGACCATTATTCCTCCCCCACCAAACTTTACAGTTGGCACTATGAATTGGGCAGGTAGCGTTTTCCTGGCATCCGCCAAACCCAGATTCGTCCATCGAACTGCCAGAAGGTGAAACGTTATGCATCAGAGAACTTGTTTTGACTGCTCCAGAGTCCAAGAGGAGGTGAACTTTGCACCATTCCAGCCAACGCTTGGCATTGCACATGGTGATCTTAGACTTGTGTGCAGCTGCTCGGCCATGGAAACCCATTTCATGAACCTCCCGGCGAACAGTTATTGTGCTGACTTTGCTTCCAGAGACAGTTTGGAACTCGATAGTGAGTGTTGCAACCTATGCGCTTCAGCACTCGGTGGTCCCGTTCTGTGAGCTTGTGTGGCCTTCCACTTCGCAGCTGAGCCAATGTTGCTCTGAGTTGTTTACACTTCACAATAACAGCACTTACAGTTGACCAGGGCAGCTCTATTAGGTCAGAAATAGGATAAACTGACTTGTTGGAAAGGTGGCATCCTATGACATTGCCACATTGAAAGTCACTGAGCTCTTCGGTAAGGCCATTCTACTGCCAATGTTTGTCTATGAAGATTGCATGGCTGTGTGCTCTATTTTATACACCTGTCAGAATCTGGTGTGGATGAAATAGCAGAATCCACTAATTTGAAGGAGTGTTCATATACTTTTGTATATATAGTGTATATGGTTTATTATTATACATTTTTAGTGTTAAAAAAGAGAATGTATGTCAAAATTATAATGGACCTATATGTTTTCAAATAACTGCCCTTTTTCACCGACTTGAGTCCATCCATTCCTCCTAATAACATGTGGTTATGCGTCATAGTCCTCTCTCTTCACCCATCTTGCACATGTCTAATTAATAGTTAGGAAAAGTAGCCTAGTGTAATTGTCTAAATGAGCAGTGTGAGCTTATTTGTACTCCTGCCATGCTGTAGAGACTACTGTAGTTAAAGGTGCTGACGTGGCTCATGCCTCTATGAGCCCGCTCTAACATACACACAAACACATATATGGACGCAGACACACACAAACACACTGGATGGAGTGCCGGCCCATTAGGCAAAAATAGACCTCTCACAGCTGCCCCCATCGAGAGAGAGAGACTTTGCAGTAAGTGTACTTTGTTAAGGGTTCCAATTCGATGCATTAGTTCATGTTCAGGGTTTGAACACAGTCCAGTGTTGAACAGCCATAGACACATGGTCTGTTAGGTTTAGTCACAGAGCAGGGTTTCACTAGTTGACCACTACCACATGGAAATTAGGTGAGGAGGAAAGGTAAAATGACTCTGCTAACTGACCAACCAAACTCTGTACAACATGATCTAGTTTTCTAAGAAAGACACTCCATTTCTCTCACAGATAGAACATTTACCTCTTTAGTTGGTGTACTATAAAACATTGGCCACAACTCTCTCTATCTAGGATATAGTCTAGCTCAGATAGCTTAATGCTCAGGAAGTGTGGCCATCATCAGCCTTCATTCAACATTATACAGCGAAGCAGAAAACATGGAGTCACTTATGTCTATTTCCTCTCATTACACCACTTCACACACAGTGTGTTATGGTCAGCAAACACGGGCGTAATTGAGCCTCTGTACCCCTCCTCTAAAACCTGCTACCAGTTTCCTCCCCCATAGACCTGTCATTGGGATGACTGAGCTAGCCCACACTACTAAGTGGTTGTTATGGTTTCCCTCCGGAATGAGAATTCCTATGAAATGTTTGCTGACAGTTGAATATTTATTTTATTAGTAGGCTCTTTGTTAACACCCAAGATGAATTAATGCACTTTCAGCAACAGCACTGGGATTTCCTGACCTCAGCTAGGATGTTAGAGAAATGCTTTCAGATGTGGTTTGGGCAGGTTGATCTACATATCTGACTTTACATTCAGTCAGGTAGTTAAAGTGAATATAGTGTGTCAATGTGAAGTGGAATAATGTAGTCCTTTATATGAGGGAAAATATCACCAAACAACTCAGCAGTGATTCTCGTGATGAATAGCTGCCTTCTTACAGGTTCCTGACCAATTATGCTATTTTGTGTATTTGATTACTAACCTCGATTTGGATGAAGATTTCTACTTCAACGAGTCAGCAGCTGTGAATGTTCTGCTCATTCTGGACCAGGCCCTAATCCCTCGGACTCGGAAGACGAAAAGACGCAAGAAAAGCAAAAGAGCGGGATCCCTTACGGGACAACGTTGACTATGTCGGCGAGTAAATAAACTGCCTCTACCCTCCATTCTATTGGTGATGTCACGACTTCCGCCGAAGTCGGTCCCTCTCCTTGTTCGGGCGGCGTTCGGCGGTCGACGTCACCGGCCTTCTAGCCATCGCCGATCCACTTTTAATTTTCCATTTGTTTTGTCTTTGTTTTACACACCTGGTTTCAATCCCCCAATTACTTGTTCATTATTTAACCCTCTGTTCCCCCATGTTTTTTTGTGAGTGATTGTTTGTATGTATACTGTCCGTTATTGTGGGCTAGTTTATTGTGTTGTATATATTTGAATTCTTGAGTAAAGTACGTTCACTACTCATATCTGCTGTCCTGCGCCTGATTCCTCCACACCAGCTACACACAGGCCGATTACAGGTGAACATATAATAACTAGAGAACAAACTGGACGAGCTCCGTTCGAGGCTATCCTATGAATGGGACCTGAAGAACTGAAGACCTGTCTGAACAAAGACATGGATAATATAGAGTACCAGTCAAAAGTTTGGACACACCTACTCATTCAAAGGTTTTTCTTAATTTTTGCTACATTCTAAATTGTAAAAAAAAATGTGAAGACATCAAAACTATGAAATAACACATATGGAACCATGTAGTAACCAAAAAAGTGTTTAACAAATCAAAATATATTTCTATTTTAAATTCTTTAAAGTAGCCACCCTTTGCCTTGAGGACAGCTTTGCACACTCTTGGCATACTTTCAACCAGCTTCACCTGGAATGTTTTTCCAACAGTCTTGAAGGAGTTCCCACATATGCTGAGCACTTGTTGGCTGCTTTTCCTTCACACTGCGGTCCAACTCATCCCAAACCATCTCAATTGGGTTGAAGTCGGGTGATTGTGGAGGCCAGGTCATCTGATGCAGTACTCTATCACTCTTGGTCAAATAGCCCTGACACAGCCTGGAGGTGCGTTGGGTCATTGTCCTGTTGAAAAACAAATGATAGTCCCACTAAGCGCAAATGGGATGGCGTATCGCTGCAGAATGCTGTGGTAGCCATGTTGGTTAAGTGTGCCTTGAATTCTAAATAAATCAATGACAGTGTCACCAGCAAAGCACCCCCACACCATCACATCTCCTCCTCCATCTCAAAAAATAATCAAATAAAAATAATCTAAAATTGACTCATCAGACCAAAGGACAGATTTCCAACGGTCAAATGTCCATTGCTCGTGTTTCTTGGCCCAAGCAAGGTCTCCTCTGAAAAGTTGATGTTGAGATGTGTCTGTGACTTGAACTCTGTGAAGCATTTCTTTGGGCTGCAATCTGAGGTGCTGTCAACTCTAATGAACTTATCCTCTGCAGCAGAGGTAACTCTGAGTCTTCCTTTCCTATGGCGCTCTTCATGAGAGCCAGGTTCATCACAGCGGTTGATGGTTTTTGCGACTGCACTTTAAAAAACATTAAAAGTTCATGATTCTTTCCGGATTAACTGACCTTCATGTCTTAAAATAACAATGGGCTGTATTTTCTCTTTGCTTATTTGAGCTGTTCTTGCCATAATATGGACTTGGTCTTTTACCAAATAGGGCTATCTTCTGTATACCACCCCTACCTTGTCACAACACAACTGATTGGCTCAAACACATTAAGAAGGAAAAAATTAAACAAATGAACTTTTAACAAGGCACACATGTTATTTGAAATACATTCCAGGTGACTACCTCATTTTTTATTTTATTATTTATTTAACCTTTATTTAGCCAGGAAGGGCTCATTGAGATTTAAAATCTCTCTTTCAAGAGCGTCCTGGCCAAGATAGGCAGCACCAAGTCATTACAAAAATTACAAACAACATCAAAAGTAATCTAGTAAAAACCATAGAATTCACAAGAGTATAACGAAATCAAAAACAGCGAATTAAAAACATTGACAGGTCAGGGAATCAGTCTCAAGATCATTCATTGGTGATTTAAAAATACCAATTGGGACAAGTTCTTCCAATTTAAAAGTATCTTATAAGGCGTTCCAAGACGATGGCGCAGAGCACATAAAAGCCCTTTTACCAAATTCAGTTCGGACATTTGGAACAGTTAGCAGGAAAAAGTCCAGCGAACGAAGAGAGTACCCACCACATTTCTGAACAATAAAAATGGCTTTGTAAATAAAAGTATACCAGTGACTGAGCCTATGAGTAACTAGAGAAGGCCAGCCAACCCTGGTATACAAAGTGCAGTGGTGGGTAAGGGTTTTGCAGTTTAAAATAAATCTCAAAGTGGTAAAGGGTGTCAGTTGATCTCAAACACTGAGCGGAAGCATTCATATATAAAATATCCCCATAGTCTAGTAAGGGCATAACTGTAGCTGATACTAGCCTCCTTCTGGCTTCAAAAGAAAAACAGGCCTTATTCCTAAAATAAAATCCCAATTTCTGCTTAAATTTTTTTGCAAGTTGTTGAATATGCTAATTAAAAGAGAGGCCGTCATCAATTAAAATTCCAAGATATTTATATGAGGTTACAACCTACAACAGGTAGTAATAGGTGAAAGGTTCAGAGGTCTATTTCTTGCTTTAGAAAACMCCATTAAATTAGTTTTGTCAGTATTGAGGATAAGCTTCAATTGACACAAGGTAGGTTGAACAGTATAAAAAGCAGTTTGCAAGTTCTGGAAAGCTTTTGTAAGAGACGAGGCACAACAGTAAATAACAGTATCATCAGCATAAAAATGAAGTTGCGCATTTTGGACATTTGTCTAAATCATTTATATAAATAGTGAATAAGAGAGGACCAAGTACAGAGCCTTGTGGCACACCATTAAAGACAGACAATTTAACAGACATAAGCCCATCAAATTGAGTGCACTGAGTTCTATCAGACAGATAGTTAGCAAACCATGCAACTGCATGCTCTAAAGTTCTACACTCGACAATCTCTGCCTTAGTATAGCATGATCAACTGTATCAAAAGCCTTAGAGAGATCAATAAAAAGTGAGACACAGTGCTGTTTTTTGTCAAGGGCTTCAGTGATATAATTTAAAACCTTCATGGCTGCTGTAATTGTGCTATGCTCCTTCCTGAAGCCCGATTGGTACATTGATAAAATAGAGTTATTAAATAAAAACTCTTTTAGCTGTTCACTCACAAGGGTTTCAAGTATTTTCACCAGGGGTGACAGCTTTGAGATTGACCTATAATTATTTAAAAGAGTTGGAAGCTGGTTGAGAGAGGTTTTGCTAACCTTAGTTAGAATACCTCATGATTAGCTGCAAGCCATAATACTTACCAAAATAGTTTTCATCTGTATTTTTCATAGCTGTCTATTTACCACCACAAACCGGTGCTGGCACTAAGACCGCTCTCAATGAGTTGTACAGGAACATAAGCAAACAAGAAAATTCACATCCAGAGGCAGCACTCCTAATGGCCGGTGATTTTAATTCAGGGAAACTGAAACCCATCTTAACACATTTTTGCCAGCATGTCACCTATGTAACTAGAGGTGAAAAAACTAGATCACCTTTACTCCACCCTCGACCTCCATTTGGCAAATCTGACCATAACTCTATCCTTCTGAATTAAGCTAAATTCTAAAATAGGAAGTACCACTGAGGTGCTCAATATGGAAGTGGTCCGATGATACCGATGCTAAACTACAGGACTGTTTCGCTAGCACAGGCTGGAATATGTTCTGGGATTAATCCATTAACATGGAGGAGTTACCATATCAGTCACCGGCTTCATTAATAAGTGCATTGACATCGTCGACCCCACAGTGACCACACGTACATATCCCAACCAGAAGCCATGGATTACAGTCAACATCTGCACTGAGCTAAAGGCTAGAGCTTGCACTTTCAAGGAGCGGGACACTACTCCAGACGCTTATAAGAATTAAATAAAAAAACTGGCAGATGTGGCAGGGCTTGCAAACTATCACAGATTACAAAGGGAAACCCAACTGCGAATTGCCCAGGCCTACCAGACAAGCTAAATTCTTTCTATGCTCGCTTCAAGGTAAGCAACACTGAACTATGCATGACAGCAGCAGTTATTCCGGACGACTGTGTGATCTCGTTCTCCGTAGCCAATGKGAGTAAGAACKTTAAACAGGTTAACATTCACAAGGCCGCGGACCAAGACGAATTACCAGGATATGTAGTCAGAGAATGCGCTGACCAGCTGACAATTGTCTTCAATTACATTTTTTAACTCTCCCAGACCCAGTCTGTAATACTTACAGTTGAAGTCGGAAGTTTACATACACTTAGGTTGGAGTCATTAAACTTGTTTTTCAACCACTCCACAAATTTCTTGTTAACAAACTATAGCTTTTGCAAGTTGGTTAGGACATCTACTTTGTGCATGACACAAGTAATTTTTCCAACAATTGTTAACAGACAGATTATTTCACTTAAATTTAACTGTATATCAATTCCAGTGGGTCAGACGTTTACATACACTAAGTTGACTGTGCCTTTAAACAGCTTGGAAAATTCCAGAAAATAATTTCATGGCTTTAGAATCTTCGGATAGGCTAATTTACATAATTTGAATCAATCGGAGGTATACCTGTTGATGTATTTCAAGGCCTACCTTCAAACTCAGTGCCTCTTTGCTTGACATCATGGGAAAATCAAAAGAAATCAGAACAAAAATTGTAGACCTTCACAAGTCTGGTTCATCCTTGGGAGCAATTTCCAAATGCCTGAAGGTACCACGTACATCTGTACAAACAATAGTACGCAAGTATAAACACCATGGGACCACGCAGATGTCATACCGCTGAGGAAGGAGACGTGTTGTGTCTCCTAGAGATGAACGTACTTTGGTGCGAAAAGTGCAAATCAATCCCAGAACAACAGCAAAGGACCTTGTGAAGATGCTGGAGGAAACAGGTACAAAAGTATCTATATACTCTGTAAAACGAGTCCTTTATTGGCATAGCCTGAAAGGCCGCTCAGCAAGGAAGAAGCCACTGCTCCAAAACCGCCATAAAAAAGCCAGACTACGGTTTGCAACTGCACATGGGGATAAAGATCAAACTTTTTTGAGAAATGTCCTCTGGTCTGATGAAACAAAAATAGAACTGTTTGGCCATAATGACCATCGTTATGTTTGGAGGGAAAAGGGGGAAGCTTGCAAGCTGAAGGACACCATTCCGACCGTGAAGCACGGGGGTGGTAGCATCATGTTGTGGGGGTGCTTTGCTGCAGGAGGGATTGGTGCACTTCACAAAATAGATGGCATCATGAGGTGGGAAAATGATGTGGATATATTGAAGCAATCTCAAGACATCAGTCAGGAAGTTAAAGCGTGGTCGCAAATGGGTCTTCCAAATGGACAATAACCCCAAGCATACTTCCAAAGTTGTGGCAAAATGGATTAAGGACAACAAAGTCATGGTTTTGGAGTGGCCATCACAAAGCCCTGACCTCATCCTAGAGAAAATTTGTGGGCAGAACTGAAAAAGCGTGTGCGAGCAAGGAGGCCTACAAACCTGACTTAGTTACACCAGCTCTGTCAGGAGGAATGGGCCAAAATTCATTCAACTTATTGTGGGAAGCTTGTGGAAGGCTACCCGAAATGATTGACCCAAGTAAAACAATTTAAGGACAATGCTACCAAATACTAATTGAGTGTATGTAAACTTCTGACCCACTGGGAATGTGAATAAATCATTCTCTCTACTAATATTCTGACACTTCACATTCTTAAAATAAAATGGTGATCCTAACTGACCTAAGACAGACAATTTTTACTAGGATTAAATGTCAGGGATTGTGAAAAAGTGAGTTTAAATGTATTTGGCAAAGGTGTATGTAAACTTCCGACTCCAACTGTATGTTGATAATGTATTCACTCAGCCACGACTCCGGGAAGCATAAGATTTTACAGTTTTGAATGTCCCTTTGATAGTTTAATCTTCCGCGTAGGTCTTAGATTTAATTTTCCAAAGATTACACGTTTGCTAGCAGAATGAAAGGAAGTGGGGGTTTATTTGATCGCCTATGAATACTCAGAAGGCAGCCCGCCCTCTGGCCCTTTTTCTCCGCCTTCTCTTCACGCAAATGACGGGGATCTGGGCCTGTTCCCGGGAAAGCAGTATATCATTCACGTCGGGCTCGTCGGACTCGTTAAAGGAAAAAAAGGATTCCACCAGTCCATGGTGAGTAATCGCACTTCTGATGCCCAGAAGTTATTTTCGGTCATAACATTTTTTTTTACAAACAACTCAAAGAAACAAACAAAAAAACACAATTGGTTAGGAATACGTAAAATGTCAGCCTTGTTCTCCGGTGCCATCTCATTCGACATTTTCTAAATTCTTCAAGCTCTGTCAAATTGGTTGTTTATCATTGCTAGACAGCCATTTTCAATGATTTCCATAGATTTTCAAGCGGATTTAAGTCAAAACTGTAACTCGGACACTCAGGAACATTCACTGTCTTCTTGGTAACCAACTCCAGTCTAGATTTGGCCTTGTGTTTTAGGTTATTGTCCTAATGAAAGGAACATCTCCCAATGTCTGGTGGAAAGCAGACTGAACCATGTTTTCCTCTAGGATTGTGCCTGTGCTTAACTCCATTCCCTTTCCTTTTTATCCTGAAACACTCCCCAGTCCTTAACGAATACAAGCATGCCTATAACATAATGCAGCCACCACTATGCTTGAAATTTTGGAGAATGGTACTCAGTAATGTGTTGTATTGGATCTTCCCCAAACATAACACTTTGTATTCAGGACAAAAAATGCATTGCTTTGGCAAATATTTTTCTGTATTACTTCAGTGCCTTATTGCGAACAGGATACATGTTTTGGAATATTTTAAATATATATATCCATACACGCATGCATACATATGCACATACATACAGTACAKACACATACCTATATAGACATACATACTTTTTTAAAGAATATACCTTTATTATTATTCCCCGCAAACCCTACCACCGMTCCCCCAATTGGAGTAAACTAATAAACACTTCTGTTTTTACCTTCAATTTATACATCTTATACACATTTTACAGACACAGTCTACTTTACAATAGTTCTCTCTTGTTTGTTCTTAGTCCTTCCTCTATTTCTGATGTCCATCCAGTTTGATTTCTATTTGTAACTATGGTATTTCACAAAAGTTCCGAACCTATATACATTTTACAGATCCCGTATGCTTTACATTGTTTATCTTGTTATTAGTCCCACCCTTCAGCTCCATTCAACCGCTCCCATCTATCTCTCAACATCATCCATTTCGGATTTCTATTTGCCATATATTTTTCAACTGTGCTGTGATGCTTCACAAAATAATTGAACCTTCCTATTCTCATAGCTTCTACAGATTGTAAAATAATTATGATATTATTGATTGATCGACTATGGCTTTTCAAATCACCCAGTATTGCTATCTGTAGCGTTAGTTCTAGGCAAATGTTGCAATTCTTCAGCCATTCCTGGACCTGTSACCAAAAACGAGCTACATATGGACAATACCAAAATAAATGATCTAATGACTCTGCCTCCTCACAGCAGAATCTGCAAAGCTGGGAAGATTGTATCCCCCATATATATAACATTCTATTAGTTGCAAGAATTTTGTATAGTAATTTAAATTGAAAAATTTGAAGTTTTGAATCCGGCGWTGTTTTGCGTGTCAATTCATAAACCATGTGCCATGGAATGGGTACATCCAAAATCTCTTCCTATAGGTGCCTTCTTTGTGAGGCATTGGAAAACCTCCCTTGTCTTTGTGGTTGAATCTGTGTTTGAAATTCAATGCTCGACTGAGGGACCTTACAGATAATGAATGTGTGAGGTACAAAAATTAGGTAGTCATTCACAAATCATGCATACCACTATTATTGCACACAGAGTTAGTCCATGCAACTTATTGTGTGACTTGTTGTGACACATTTTTACTCCTGAACTTATTTAGGTTTGCCATAACAAAGGGGTTGAATATTTATTGACTCAAGACATTTCAGTTGATCATTTTTAATTATTTGTTAAAAAAAAGAGAAAAAMATAATTCCACTTTGACATTATGGTGTGTAGGCCAGTAAAAATAACAATAATAAAAACGTTTTAATTCAGTCTGTAACAACAAAATGTGGAAAAAGTCAAGGGGTGTGAATACTTTCTGAAGGCAATGTACGTGAGAATACTGTTCTTTGACTATACTTCAGCGTTCAACACCATAGTGCCCTCCAAGCTCATCACTAAGCTCATGATCCTGGGACTGAACATCTCCCTCTGCAACTGGATCCCCCAGGTAGTGAAGGTAGGCAACAACATATCCGCCACTCTGACCATCAACACAGGGGTCCCTCAGGGGTGCGTCCTTAGTCCCCTCCTGTACTCTCTGTTCACCCACGACTGTGTGGCTGCACCACAACTCAAACACCATCATTAAGTTTGCTGACAACACTACGTTTGTTGGCCCCCACCGACGATGATAAGACAGCCTACAGGGGGTAGGTCAGTGACGAGAACAACCTCTCTCCCAACATCAGCAAGACAAAGGAGATGATCGTGGACTACAGGAAACAGAGGGCTGAGCATGCCCCTATCCACATCGACGGGGCTGTAGTAAAGCAGGTCAAGAATTTTAAGTTCCTTTGTGTCCCATCACTAAGGAATTTTCATGGTCCACACACAACAACACAGTTGTGAAGAATGCATGGCAACGCCTCTTCCCCCTCAGGAGGCTGAAAAGCTCCATCATTGAGAGCATCTTGACTGGCTGCGTCACCGCTTGATTTGGCAACAGCTTGGCATCCGACCATAAGGCGATACAGAGGTTAGTGAGTTCGGCCCAGTACATCACTGGGGCTGAGCTCCCTGCCATCCAGGACATCTATACCAGGTGGTGTCAGAGGAAGGCCCTAAATATTGTCAAAGACTCCAGCCACCCAAGTCATAGACTGTTCTCTCTGCTACCGCACAGCAAGCGGCACCATTGCACAAAGTCTGGAACCAACAGGACCCTTAACAGCTTCTATCCCGAATCCATAAGACTGCTAAATAGTTAGTCCGGGTAGCTATTGGTTAACTATTTAACTCTCTGCATTGAGCCTTTTTACTCTAACTCTTTTGACTCATCACATATGCTTCTGCTACTGTTAATTATCTATCCTGTTAACTATTCATTTTATCCCTACCTATATGTACATACCTACCTCAATTACTCGCCTCGATACTGGTACCCCATGTATATAGCCAAGTTATCATYACGCATTGTGTATTTTTTCCTTGTGTTATTATTATTTAAATTTTTTCATAATGTTTCTCTCTGCATTGTTGAATGGGCCCGTAAGCATTTCACTGTTAGTCTAAACCTGTTGTTTACGAAGCATGTGATAAATAACATTTGATTGATTGATTATGATGATACATTCAGTCTCATTTAGCACCGTTAACCTCCTGTCTCTCTGGCAGCCGCTATCTCCAACGTTATCTCAGRGGATATCCCTTCACACACACACACGCACGCTCGCACGCACGCAATCACACACACCACACACACACACGCACGCCAACACCCTGCTCAAAGGCTCAGGTTCCCCTCTCGACACTGTCTCAGACTAATGGTTGTACGGTGAACTCTTCCAGCCAGCCACAGCTCTAATGGATGACTTTGTTATGTTTCAACCCTCTGCTCAGAAGTCAACACAATGACACCAGGGGTTTCTTCTGATCGTATCAAGCTCATTAAAAGATCTGGGCTTCTGATCTGCCTCTTGAGACTTACATACATTAGATGTATGGAGAGTGGGGGTTTCAGTTGGGTTTGGGGTGTATGTGGTATTATGCCCTGTTCACCGTCAGATGCTTATGTGAAAATGGCTGTATTGTGGGAATCATATGTACTAATCACAAAAAAAAGAGAATTGATTGTAGAATACCTTCAGTTGATTGTAGAATACCTTCAGTGGGGCATTCCTTTCAGAGACATCATCAGTGGATTAGTGGATTAGTAGAAGTGGCACGTGCCTCTTTGTTATCCACTGGTTCTAACTGTAGGGTTTACTCTGTGCATTCCTCCTCTCTCCATATACTCCACGTAATCTCCCTTTTCTATTTTTCTCTTTGTATCCATCAGCTCCTCCTCTCCATCCCCTCATCTCTCCCTCCCGTCCTTCTACCATTCCTCCCCTCCTCTGCTCCCCCTCCATCCTCTGCTCCCTGTCTCTTATACACATCTAGATGTGTATAAGAGACAGCCTTTCCCCTCTCTCCTCTCCTCCATCTCCTCTCCCTTCTCTCCCCCTGGACGCCCCTGTTTGCAAACTGTAACAAAGTATCATATTCTGTCTATTCAGGAGGTGCAGGGAGTGTGGAGAAACAGGGCATCTGGGCTTGTCCCTCTATGACTCCTCTTATCCAGCATTCCCTAACACACACCCCACATACGTACACACACACACGCACTCACACATGCAGGCACACACCTCAACCAGTGGCATCCTGGGCCAGGAGACTCAGACAGGGTGACTGTCTACCAAAACCCAGGTTGGTGTGTGTGCATTGGGGGGTAAAAGGGTGATGGGGGGAATACCTCACCTTTCCTCACCCTGAGTGATCTCTCTTTCACCCCTAGCTCTGCTCTGTGATCCAGAAATGTAATCTGGCGGATCTCTGGCCCTCTCCACTCAGCTGTGTGATGGACAAAGCAGAGAGCCTGTGAGGGTTCAATCTGTCTTTTGATGTCTCTGGGACAAGAGAAATGCTGTTCCTACAGACTGTATGAACTAGTTTCCCGGACCCAGATTAGAGAATCTTCATTGAATACCGTATGCTCCTTTTTAGTCCAGGATTAATTGAGTCTAGGCCTGAGWGTTTATGATGTACAGGGATAAAACATGTGTGTTGGACAAACTGCAAAAACTATTTGAGAAACTTCTCTAAAAGGTGATGCATATGAGATATTGTAATCTGTGTAATGAGTCAAGCTCTCGAGGAGACAGTAATTAAAATTAAGTTAATGAACGTAGCTCTAATTAATTTAGAAATTATGAATTGTGTTGTCACTGCCAACTTTTTTGTCTTGCTCTAATCTGGGTGTTGAAAAGTGGTAAAATATTAGACATATTTATTTAAAAAAAAATTATTACAGATAGATTGACATTAACAGGAACAATTTACTTATTATAATTTTAAAACCAATGTTGTGTCCCCTATTCTACCAATGTTATTGGTACTTCTAAATGATGGAATTGAGTCTTAACTCAGATCAGTCAATGTCTTTCTAGTCTAAGGTACTCTTAGTCAAGCCTTTGTGAGTTCAAGTCATAATTTAGTCTTTATTGGGGGTGGAATACCGGGTGGGTGATGAGGTAGACACAGGGAGACACAGGGAAAGTTGGATAGTGTCGGGGTGTAGTTTCTGGAGTGGTGGGATGCAGGTGTGTTGACAGCATGCCATAGTGTTGTGTTGTGGGGTGGGGTCCTCAGTGACCACATTAAATGGATCGTTCCACCAGTTCAGTGCCTTTTGAGAAGTGTAACTTGGTAAAAAAAACTTGTAATTTCACCTAATTTTAACATTCTGTAAAAAAGAGCACAGGTTCCAATTCATAAAAACATTTTCCCAACTCTAAAGGTCAAATAAAATAAATGTGTATAGTAAGTCTATTTACATTTTAGTCAACAGAGCAACTAGAGTTAAGTACTCAAAGGCACATCAACAGATTTTTCAACTAGTCAGCTCGGGGATTACGGACTAGTGACCTTACAGTTGATGGCCCAACGCTCTTTACCGCTAGGCTACCTGCCACCCCCTATTAAGTGCCAAATGAAGCAACAGGGTTCAACATTTCATCTTAAATGTCCTCTTGTGACAGGGGGAATGGAAGCTTGCTGTGTGCAAAAGGGAGTGGCAACAAATCACAAAAGAAATGGAATTGCTAACCCATTTCTAGTCTGTCTATCTATGGGTAACAGGCAGGGGTGGAAAATGTACCCAATTGTCATACTTCAGTAAAAGTAAAGATACCTTATTAGAAAACRACTCAAGTAAAAGTAAAAGTCACCCAGTAAAATACTACTTGAGTAAAAGTCTAAAGGTATTTGGTTTAAACTATACTTAAGTATCAAAAGTAAATGTGAATGCAAAAATATACTTAAGTATCAAAAGTAAATGTAAATGCAAAAATATACTTAAGTATCAAAAGTAAAAGTAAAAGTCAAAATTATTTCACATTCCTTATATTAAGAAAACCAGACGGCACGATTTTCTTGATTTATTATTTTACTGATTATTTTACTGACAAGCATTTGTGTTTAGTGAGTCCTCCAGATCAGAGACAGTAGGGATGACCAGAGATGTTCTCTTGATAAGTGTGTGAATTGGCTAAGTCTTCTGTCCTGGTAAGCATTCAAAATGTAACTAGTACTTTTGGGTGTCAGAGAAAATTTACGGAGTAAAGAATGCATAATTTTCTCTAGGAATGTAGGGGAGTAAAAGTATAAAGTTGTCAAAAAAATAAATAGTAAAGTAAAGTACCCCCCAAAATACTTAGTTAGTACTTTATATGATTTTTACTTAAGTACTTTACACCACTGGTAACAGGGTTGACGAATTATGCTCGACCCGCTCAGTTTTCCAGCACAAAACACCAGAAATGGCAAAAAATTGTATAACCATCTCACCTACTTTTACACGATGATTTGACATTGTTCCATGTTCAATGTTGAATGTTTCCTTTGAAAAAAGTATTTGAAAAGGAATAGTTTCACCATATTAAAATGAGAGTTTAGTTCACAAAACAGGGTCGACCTTAGAACGAGGGACAGACAGACGTAAATTAATCACTAATCACATGAAATAAATAAAACATCTTCAGAAATGACTTTGTCAAAGCAACAAAATAACTAGGGCTTTACAATGATGGTGAGACTTGGAGACATTTCGGGATTAAGTTGGTTGAAATCTTAGGGTTGAAGTAGGGACACTTTAGCAAGCCCTTATTCATATAAAAAAAATCACATTTATTGAATTCTGCATGTAGTCTCTTTTAAAGGGAACTTAATATTACAGGCTTCTAAATATTGGTGCACAATTTCTACTTAAAATATAAAAGAGACGCAAAAGGCACTCATTTCGTGGAACGACCCAAACATATAGCCTGGGGGCCCTATTAAGTTTTTATTCATCCACAGTGACTGACTGAGGAAGCTCTTAGTGTCTCATTAAATCCCAACCCTCCCAGTTATAGGGCAGACTTCCATCCCTACAGGAGGTTCTGAGGGCAGTAAAATACACTCTAGGGGAATGGTGGTAGCCTGGTCACCGATAGGACATAGAACTGGTAGGGACATTAGTTGGGCACAGCCTTTGTTCAAACAAAATCCATGTGGTTTAAATTTTTTATTAATTTGCTTTTTAAATCCTTGATGTTTTGCATATCCACCTCAAAATGAACAGCGAACATACAAGTCAACAGTGGTTGTTTCCATGACAATCCTTAATGAGGTTTGGATCTAGGCTCAATTCACAATTTCCAGCAAGAATATTCAGGCAGACCTCTGAAAGGTAGCTGAGGTCCCATCACGTGCCTAGGACACTGTTTTGGCAGTGTCTAGTCCTGTGTAGCTCAGTTGGTAGAGCATGGTGCTTGMAATGCCGGGGTTGTGGGTTTGATTCCCACTGGGGACCAGTATGAAAATGTATGCAATCACTACTGTGAGTTGTTCTTGATAAGAGTATCTGCCAAATGACAAGAATGTAAACCAAAGGAGTCTTGACCCATTTAAGCCTGTCACAGACTAGAACTAGATGATGGGGGGATAGAAAAAAAATACCTTACATTGTACTCCTTGAGCCTAACATGCTGACCAGACCGGACGCGTCGCAAAATAAATTATGAAATCCATGTTATTAAATTATTGCGCGCGCGTCTGCGACGCCAAGGGCTAAAATAGAAGTCATTCCTATTTCTGACGCAGATCGTGCTGAAAGTCCTGCCACTCCCATCTCCTCATTGGTTTATAGAAGCAGGTACCCACGTGACATCTCCTCATTGGTTATACCCACGTGGGTGATTGAAAGACGAACTTTGTTGCAGGTTGTCGTGGTAATACAATGAAAGTTTAGATGCGATCACCATATAAATTCAAAGATGAAAAAGCATGGAAGGAGGAGAGATGACTAGAAACGATTCGGTTGGCTGTTTTATGTGTGGATTAATTGTCGGAGTAGAAGTCCTTGTGCATTTCAGGAAAAATAACAACTCAATGTTTATATCCCAGGACAAATTAGCTAGCAACAGCAAGCTCGCTAAATAGGACAAATTAACATTAGCTAGCAAGTGAAAGCTAATAGCTAATTTGCCATACATGTTTAATGCTTTTCGACCTGTCGCCAAATTAATGTCATTGGTTCAGAGTTTGTTTTGATATTTTAACCTGCGTGTCGTGATCACGTTTGGTGTGGGGGGGCAAAATAAATGTATGCACGATAGTGCACGATGGCGCACGCGCGCAGCCGGTTTGGGTTCCGTGTAAGTGAGAAGAAACCTTGGCTACCAATGTTTTGAGTAATATGGTGACTGGTTTAAAGATTTTGATGATGTCTATCTACAATGGGCGCCAAGTCATTGCCTGACGACTCATTCTGGATGTAATTTGCCTGCTCTTTGGATCGCTCCATACAAGAAGAAACGCTGGTTTACGTGCCGTTTGGCCAGAGCGATGTGGATGGTTAGTCAGGTTGCCAAAGGGAACTCCTCCCAACTGAATGGAACTGAATGAAACTGAATGAGAACAGTTGGGTCCCATGAAGACTTCTAGGTCTCTTTTATGACAAAATGTATTTCTAAAAATGAGTGTGTGCTGTTGGACAAGTTCAGCAAGTCCCTCCTCACGTTTGGTGCCTACTGAAGCTGATCTTGGTCTGCAGACTGTGTGTCCTCTGAGCCAAATGCAATATAGAGCAGACAGAATGAGACTATAAGTGTAATAGAGCTCTGCTATTTTCATCAATAACTAGGGTACAGGCAGGGCTCAGGTATCACTAAATTGATCATTAAGATTTTGAAGCAGTACAGTCATATCTCACTAAGATCACAACATGGTGTCAGAAGTGCTTCAACCTCGTCAAATAAGAAGACCTGAGAGATTATTTCACAGAAAAAATAGTAATGTTCCTTGAGTTTGTCAAAGTTTAGAGTGAAAAGTAGCTAACAGCTAACTGCTCTCTCATGTCTCTTCATTAAGCAGAGTAGCCTAAGCGGAGCCATTGCTATGGATACTTACAGACTCAGAGCACCATGAGCAGAGTGCATGCAGAGTGCACGCAGACAGAGAGGAGCAGCTAATTTACTAACAGCGAAAGTTATTTCTGGTTTCGGGCCTTACATTTGGCAGAAGCAATCAGGCCTGCATCTTCAAAGTGCGCCTCTGCATAATTTTGCCTGGCGGCAATGATTTTCCTGTGGCGCAGTGCCAACCCTGCTGTCCATGTCACCCAGCTAAGCTCCCAGCCATGCCCACTCCCCCTCTCACTCTAACCTGACCTCTGACCCTTAGCCCTATATGGGCAGAGAACCACCAGTGAATGAATGTGTCGTGGAAAGGGAGAGAAAGCGGGATAGGAGAGGTAGAGGGTTCAGGAAGGGCAAGGGGAAAGCGAGAGTGGGAAAGGTTGTGGAAGATGAAGGCGGAATGATGGATGGGCATTTTGTGAGAAGCAGGTAAGCAGAACAACACAGTAATACTCCTACCAAATGAGAAACCACTTCCCTTGTCAATCACTGGAAGTGATTTGTTCTGGGTTTAGGGTGGGCGAATGGGACAGTTTTGCAGTTGGACAGAGTGTTACTGTAACTCTGCTGTGTGCCTGGGGCTTGGCAGAGAGAGAAGCCTGGCTAATGTAGCGTGAGTTACTGGGCACAGAGGGTAGGAGTTTCTGGGCATGAGCTTTTGCTTGAAAGGACAGCTGGRCCCATATCCTGCATAGTTACACAATACTGATGCCCGCAGCTCGTCTCTCCTCTCCTCTCTCTACACATCCTCTACTCTCCTCTGCTCCAAATCTGTTTTCACAGTGACTGAATCCTCCCTCTTGTGCTTCACCCCATCATGGTGAAAGTGGTTGTGGTTATCAGCTTTTTAATCAGAGAAGGAGTGTTTGTCTTCTCCCTCCAGGTAACAGCTTTTCTCACTGAGCCATAAAGCCCAGCAGTTATTGATACTCCAGCTAAGGGGGTCATACCATAACAATAACAGCCCTTCACTCTCTACAGGTAGTGGAGGGTTTCTGCTCTCTTTGTTTCGGGAGCCTTAACTCCGGCATATTATATTCAAGTTTGCTGACGACATAACACTGGTAGGACTGATGACCAAAAACGACACAACAGCCTACATGGAGGAGGTGAAGGCCCTGGAGGAATGGTACCAGGAAAATAACTTGTCCTTCAAAGTCAACAAAATGGAGGAGCTTAGCGTGGACTTCAGGCAACAGCAGAGAGCGCACGCCCCCATCCACATCGACTAGGCCACAGTGGAGAGGGTGACAACCTGAAATGGTCCATTCACACTAACAGTGTGGTGAAGAAGAGGCAACAGTGCCTCTTCAATCTCAGGAGGCTGAAGAAATTTGGGTTGGCCCCTATGACCCTGACAAACTTCTACAGATGCGCCATTGAGAGCATCCTGTCGGGCTATATCACCACCAGGGTCGGCAATTGCACCGTTCGCAACCGCATGGCTCTCCAGAGGGAGGTGTGGTCAAACCAAAGCATCATCGGTAGCACTGCCTGCCCTCCAGGTCATCTACAGTCACAGGAAAGCCAAGAAGATCTTCACTGACCTCAGCCACCCGAGCCACGGCCTGTTCACACCGCTACCGCCTTGAACGCGGAGACAGGACAGTTACATCAGAGCTGGGACAGAGGGACTGAAAAACAGCTTCCATCTCCAGGCCACAAGACTGTTAAATAGTCAAAGCTACCTGGAATCCGCCCAGTCCTCTGCCCTGAACCTTAGTCACTGTTACCAGCCAGCTACCACCCAGTACTCTATCCTGCACCTTAGAGACTGCTGCCCTATGTACAAAGTCATTGAACAATTGTTACTTGAATATGTTTAATTACTGTTTTACCCACTTCATATGTATATACTGTATTCTAGTCAAGGCTCATCCTATATAACTACTATTGTATATTTGTTATATTCATATAATGCCCATACTGTCTAGTTCACACAGCGTTTTATATATACAGTACAAGTCAAATGTTTGGACACACCTACTCAGTCAAGGATTTTTCTTCATTTTTTACTATTTTCTATATTGTAGAATAATAGTGAAGACATAAAAACTAATCAAATAATCCATTTGGAATCATGTACTAACCAAAAAAGTGTAAAATTAAAATATATGTTATACCGCCATGTCTTTGTAAGATGCAGAGTAGGTGGATGGATGATCTCCGGATGTGTGTACCCACCGTGAAGCATGGAGGAGGAGGTGTGAAGGTGTGGTTTGCAAGTGACACTGTCAGTGATTTATTTAGAATTCAAGGCACACTTAACCAGCATGGCTACCAGGAGCATTCTGCAGCAATATACTATCCCATCTGGTTTGCGCTTAGTAGGACTATCATTTGTTTTTCAACAGGTCAATGACCCAGCACACCTCCAGGCTATTTGAACAAGATGGAGAGTGATGAGTGCGGCATCAGATGACCGGGCCTCCACAATCACCTGACCTCAACCCAATTTAGATGGTTTGGAATGAGTTGGACCGCAGAGTGAAGGAAAAGCAGCCAACAAGTGCTCAGCATATGTGGGACTCCTTCAAGACTGCGTGAGTTGGGGTGGGCATTCTATGTTTTGTGTTCTATGTTATCGCCGCCCGAAAAAAGAGCTGGAGGCAGCTATAGCTTACTTACTTACTTACTTTATTGTMCCCGTGGGGAAATTTTGTTGCAGTGCCATGTACACATTTAAAGTGGCGTTAAATACAAAACAAGATTGACAATACAACTTTCAACAACAGTCACGCACCAATAAATAAAATACAATTTAAAATTTAAAATTTAAAAAAGAAGAAAAGACTAGCCTGCTGGCCTTACGGGGTCAATGGGAACATTTGCCCGAGCTATTTAAGAGGGATATCACACCTGGCACAAATGATTGTCTCGTTCTATTTTTCCTGCTGAGGGGTGCCCTATACCTGCGCCCAGAGGGGAGTAATTCAAAGTCCAGGTACTTGGGTCTAAAATGATTTTGTGAGGCTTACGGAGGGCCCTGACCTTAAAAATCTCATCCAGGCCTGTCTGTTTGACTCCAAGTACCTTGCTTGCTGTGGTAATAATCCTTCTCAGCATGTTTCTCTGACTGACAGTGGCATTGCCAAACCAACAAACAATACAAAAAGTTAAAATACTCTCAATAAAGGATTTGTAAAACAGAGTCAATATAGTACAGTCTATATTAAAAGAACCCAACTTTTTTAGAAAGTACAGTCTCTGTTGGCTCTTTTTGTAGATCTGGTCTGTACATTTACTCCACTGAAGCTTACTGTCCAAAAAGACACCCAGATATTTATATTCCTCTACAATTTCTATATTCTGGCCTCTGATAGATGTTGCAGAGGTAGGTGTTGTACGCTTCCTRAAGTCTATGCACATCTCTTTGGTCTTGTTAGTATTGAGGACCAAGTGTGATTCCTCACACCACTCTACAAAGTYATCTAKRACTGGGCCATGATGTTCCTCGTCATCATGCAACAGGCTGATCAAGGCAGTGTCATCAGCGAACTTAACGAGGTGTCTGTCAGTATGGGAACTAGTACAACTATTAGTGTACAAGATGTACAGAAGTGGGGACAAAACACATCCCTGAGGAGAGCCTGTATTGGTATTGCGTATATCCGACACATGGGGACCTATTTTGACTCGCTGTGAGCGTTGGCTCAGGAAGTCCAACAGCCACAAAACCAGCCCCCCATCTAAGGAAAAGTCCCGAATGAGTCTCTGTGCCAGAATGTAGGGCTGGATTGTGTTGAAGGCAGAAGAAAAGTCAACAAACAGAACCCTGACATGGGATTTGGTACCTTCTAGATGTCTATAGACCATGTTAAGGAGGGTAAGAATAGCATCATCAACTCCTCTGCTGGTCTGATAGGCAAACTGAAATGGGTCGAGGAGCTTCTGGGTGACACTGAGAATAAGACTTTTCACAATTTTCTCAAGGCATTTCATAACTAAGGATGTCAAAGCGACAGGGCGATAGTCATTCAGCACAGAGGGATTCGATACTTTAGGAATTGGTATAATTATTGATTTTTTCCACAATACTGGAACGTGTTGCTGGTTGAGTGAGGATTGGAAAATGTCTGTAGAAACTGAGATAGCTGAGAGGCGGCGATATGAGGCAAGGCAGCGCAGCAGTCACGAGAGGCTGCCCCAACATTATTTTGGGGGGAGGCACAATGGGCAAATTGGCGGAGTCAGGCGATAGACCTGAACCAACTCCCCGTGCTTACCGGAAGCAGCGTGGTACTGGTCAGGCACCGTGGTATGCGGTGCGCGCTCATAGCCCGGAGCACTATAGGCCAGCCCCCCGCAAGTGCCATGCGAGAGTGGGCATCCAGCCAGGGCGGATTGTACCAGCTCAGCGTGTTTGGTCTCCGGTGCGCCGTTTCGTTCCAGGGTATCCTGTGCCGGCTCTGCGTACTGTGTCTCCGGGGCACTGGGAGGGTGCTGTTCGTCCTCGGCCTGTGCTCCGCCCGYGCCGGGCGAAAGTGGGCATTGAGCCTAATGGAGAGGTGCGAGCGGTAAGCACCAGATCTCCAGTGCTCCCCCACAGCCCGGTTCGACCTGTGCCTGCACTCTGGAGGGGCCGGGCTAAAATGGGCATTCAGCCTGGAGGAGTGGTGCCAAGGCTGCGCACCAGAGCTCCAGTGCTCCCCCACAGCCCGGTTTATCCGGTGCCTCCTCTACGCACCAGGCCTCCTGTAGGTCTCCCTAGCCTGGTGGGCCCTGTGGCAGCTCCACACACCATGCTGTCTCTGCGTCTCCTCCCTCCAGAGTCTTCCTCCAGTCTGGACCCTCCAGCGACGCCCTCCTGTCCGGAGCTGCCAGAGTCGCCCTCCTGTCCGGAGCTGCCAGAGTCGCCCTCCTGTCTGGGGCCCGCTGTGAGGGTCCCCAGTCCGGGGTCGGCGGCGAGGGTCCACGTCCCTAACCAGAACCGCCACCGCGGATAGATGTTCCCAGACTCTCCCTATAGGTTTAGGTTTTGTGGCCAGAGTCGCACCTTTGGGGGGGGGGGGGGGGTACTGTCACGCCTTCACCTTAGAGACCCTTTTTATGTCTCTATTTTGGTTGGTCAGGGCGTGAGTTGGGGTGGGCATTCTATGTTTTGTGTTCTATGTTTTCTTTTCTGTGTGTTTGGCCGGGTGTGGTTCTCAATCAGGGGCAGCTGTCTATCGTTGTCTCTGATTGAGAACCATACTTAGGTAGCCTTTTCCCACTGTGTTTTGTGGGTAGTTGTTTTCTCTTGTCTCTGTACCAGACAGGACTGTTTCGTTTCGTTTCATTCTCTTTGTTATTTTGTTTAGTGTTCTGTTTTAATAATTAACATGATCACTTACCACGCTGCGCTTTGGTCCGATGATTCCTCATCTTCAGACGACGGACGTTACAGAATCACAATTTTTAATTGGCGTACCCCCGATGGCATTGCGCATACCCCTAGGGGTACGCGTACCCCCGTTTGGGAAACCTGTACTACATGATTACATATGTGTTATTTCATAGTTTGATGTCTTCACTATTATTCTGCAAATATGAGAAATACAAAAAAAATTGAAAACCCTTGAATGAGTAGGTGTGTCTAAACTTTTACTGATACTGTCTTTTTTTAAATAACGGAGCATTTTCTAAATTCCAACTGACCCCTGCATCTGGACGGAGACAATTTATGAGTCATGTTTCACATTTCAAGGAAAAAGACATGATCACCAAGCTAAGGTTGGTAGAAAATTATCTTGTGTAACAATCTGTAGCTAAGAGAACCGACGATCAGCAGATGATGGGAGAGGTGGTCATGATGAAATTGCCATTCACAAATAAAAATACTGTAAGAAAATACAGTATGATCAATCAAATCAATGTATTTATATAGCCCTTCGTACATCAGCTGATATCTCAAAGTGCTGTCAGAAACCCAGCCTAAAACCCAAACAGCAAGCAATGCAGGTGTAGAAGCATGGTGGCTAGGAAGAACTCCCTAGAAAGGCCAAAACCTAGGAAGAAACCTAGGGAGGAAGCAGGCTATGAGGGGTGGCCAGTCCTCTTCTGGCTGTGCCGGGTGGAGATTATAACAGAACATGGCCAAGATGTTCAAATGTTCATAAATGACCAGCATGGTCAAATAATAATAATCACAGTAGTTGTCGAGGGTGCAGCACCTCAGGTTAAATGTCAGTTGGCTTTTCATAGCCGATCATTAAGAGTATCTCTACTTTCTGCGGTCTCTAGAGAGTTGAAAACAGCAGGTCTGGGACAGGTAGCACGTCTGGTGAACAGGTCAGGGTTCCATAGCCGCAGTCAGAACAGTTGAAACTGGAGCAGCAGCAGCCAGGTGGACTGGGGACAGCAAGGAGTCATCATGTCAGGTCATCCTGAGGCATGGCCTAGGGCTCAGGTCCCCGAGAGAGAGAAAGAAGAGAGAAAGAGAGAATTAGAGAGAGCATACTTAAATTCACACAGGACAACGGATAAGACAGGAGAAGTACTCCAGATATAACAAACTGACCCTAGCCCCCCGAACATAAACTAATGCAGCATAAATACTAGAGGCTGAAACAGGAGGGGTCAGGAGACACTGTGGCCCCATCCGACGATACCCCCGGACAGGGCCAAACAGGAAGGATATAACCCCACCCACTTTGCCAAGGCACAGCCCCCACACTAGAGGGATATCTTCAACCACCAACTTACCATCCTGAGACAAGGCCGAGTTAGCCCACAAAGATCTCCGCCACGGCACACCCAAGGGGGGGGCGCCAACCCAAGACAGGAAGATCACGTCAGTGACTCAACCCACTCAAGTGACGCACCCCTCCTAGGGACGGCATGAAAGAGCACCAGTAAGCCAGTGACTCAGCCCCTGTAATAGGGTTAGAGGCAAAGAATCCCAGTGGAGAGAGGGGAACCGGCCAGGCAGAGACAGCAAGGGCGGTCCGTTGCTCCAGAGCCTTTCCGTTCACCTTCACACTCCTGGGCCAGACTACACTCAATCATAGGACTACTGAAGAGATGAGTCTTCAATAAAGACTTAAAGGTTGAGACCGAGTCTGCGTTTCTCACATGGGTAGGCAGACCATTCCATAAAAATGGAGATCTATAGGAGAAAGCCCTGCCTCCGCTGTTTGCTTAGAAATTCTAGGGACAATTAGGAGGCTTCGTCTTGTGACCGTAGCGTACGTGTAGGTATGTACGGCAGGACCAACTCGGAAAGATAGGTAGGAGCAAGCCCATGTAACGCTTTGTAGGTTAACAGTAAAACCTTGAAATCAGCCCTTGCTTAACAGGAAGCCAGTGTAGGGAGGCTAGCACTGGAGTAATATGATCACATTTTGTGGTTCTAGTCAGGATTCTAGCAGCCGTATTTAGCACAAACCAAATTTTATTTAGTGCTTTATCCTGGTAGCCGGAAAGTAGAGCATGCAGTAGTCTAACCTAGAAGTAACAAAAGCATGGATTAATTTCTGCATCATTTTTGGACAGAACATTTCTTATTTTTGCAATGTTACGTAGATGGAAAAAAGCTGTCCTTGAAACAGAGAGATCAGAGTCCAGAGTAAGTTCGTCAAAAGAGAGATCAGAGTCCAGAGTAACGCCGAGGTCCTTCACAGTTTTATTTGAGACGACTTTACAACCATCAAGATTAATGTCAGATTCAACAGAAGATCTCTTTGTTTCTTGGACATAGAAGCAATCTCTGTTTTGTCCGAGTTTAAAGTAGAACGTTTTCAGCCATCCACTCCTTATGTCTGAAACACAGGCTTCTAGCGAGGGCAATTTTGGGGCTTCACCATGTTTCATTGAAATGTACAGCTGTGTGTCATCCGCATAGCAGTGAAAGTTAACATTTATGTTTTCGAATGACATCCCCAAGAGGTAAAATATATAGTGAAAACAATAGTGGTCCATAAACGGAACCTTGAGGAAACACCGAAATGTACAGTTGATTTGTCAGAACGGACAATCAACAGAGAAAAATGATATCTTTCAACAGATAAGATCTAAACAGGCAGGAACTTGTCCGTGTGACAATTTGGGTTTCCAATCTCTCCAAAGAATGTGGTATCGATGGGTAACAAGCAGCACTAAGGTCTAGTAGCACGAGGACAGATGCAGAGCCTCAGGTCTGACGCCATTAAAAGGTCATTTACCACCTTCACAAGTGCAGTCTCGTCTTTGATGGGGTTACAACCAGACTGAAGCATTTTGTATACATTGTTTGTCTTCAGGAAGGCAGTGAGTTGCTGCGCAACGCTTTTTCTAAATTTTTTGAGAGGATGGAAGATTCGATATAGGCCGATAGTTTTATATGTTTCTGGTCAAGGTTGGCTTTTTCCAAGAGAGCTTTATTATGCCACTTTTAGTGAGTTTGGTACACATCCGGTGGATAGAGAGCGTTATATGTTAACATAGGAGGCCGAGCACGGAAGCTCTTTCAGTAGTTCAGTTGGAATAGGGTCAATATGCAGCTTGAAGGTTTAGAGGCCATGATTATTTTCATCATTGTGTCAAGAGATATAGTACTAAAAACACTTAAGTGTCTCTCTTGATCTCAGCCCTGCGAGAGTTGTGCACACAGGCACGCTGAGCTTTGGAGGAATACGCAGATTTAAAGAGGAGTCCGTAATTTGCTTTCTATGATCATGATCTTTTCCTCAAAGAAGTTCTGAATTATTTACTGTGAAGTGAAAGCCATCTCTACTTGGGGAATGCTGCTTTTAGTTAGCTTTGCGACAGTATACATTTTGGGGGGGATTGTTCTTATTTCCTCAAATAAGTTGGAAAATAGATGATCGAGCAGCAGTGAGGGTCTTCGATACTGCCACGTACTGTCTTTCCAAGCTAGTCGGAAGACTTCCAGTTTGGTGTGGCGCCATTTCGTTCCAATTTTCTGGAAGCTTGCTTCAAGAGCTCGGTATTTTCTGTAACCAGGGAGCTATTTTCTTTTGACAAATATTTTTGTTTTTATGGGTGTGACTGCATCTAGGGTATTGCGCAGGTTAAATTGAGTTCTCAGTTAAATGGTTAACTGATTTTTGTCCTCTGACGTCCTTGGTAGGCAGAAGGAGTCTGGAAGGGCATAAAGAATCTTTGTGTTGTCTGAGAATTTATAGCACGACTTTGATGCTCCTTGGTGGGGTCTGGCAGATTATTGTTGCGATTGCAAACGTAATAAAATGGTGGTCCGATAGTCCAGGATTATGAGGAAAACATAAGATCTACAACATTTATTCCATGGGACAAAACTAGGTCAGAGTATGACTGTGGCAGTGAGTAGGTCCAGAGACATGTTGGACAAATCCCACTGAGTCGATGATGGCTCCGAAAGCCTTTTGAAGTGGCTGTGGACTTTTCATTATGAATATTAAAATCACCAAAAATTTGAATATTATCTGCTATGACTACAAGTCCGATAAGAATTCAGGGATCACGTGAGGAACGCTGTATATGGCCCAGGAGCCTGTAAACGTAGCTATAAAAAGTGATTGAGTAGCTGCATAGATTTCATGACAAGAGCTCAAAAGACGAAAGTCATTTTTTTTTTTGTAAATACAAATTTGCTATCGTAAATGTTAGCAACACTCCGCCTTTGTGGAATGCACTGAGGATATGGTCACTATTGTAACCAGGAGGTGAGGCCTCATTTAACACAGTAAACTCATCAGGCTTTTAGGCATGTTTCAGTCAGGCAATCACATCAAGATTATGATCAGTGATTAGTTCATTGACTATACTGCTTTGAAGTGAGGGATCTAACATTAAGTAGCCCTATTTTGAGATGTGAGGTATACGATCTCTTTCAATAATGGCAGGAATGGAGAGGTCTTTATCCTAGTGAGATTGCTAAGGCGACACCGCCATGTTTATTTTGCCCAACCTAGGTCGAGGCACAGACACAGTTCAATGGGGATAGCTGAGCTGACTACACTGACTATGCTAGTGGCAGACTCCACTAAGCTGGCAGGCTGGCTAACAGCCTGCTGCCCTGGCCTGCACCCTATTTCATTGTGGAGCTAGAGGAGTTAGCCCTGTCTATGTTGGTAGATAAGTTGAGAGCACCCCTCCAGCTAGGATGGAGTCCGTCACTCCTCAGCAGGCCAGGTTTGGTCCTGTTTGTGGTGAGTCCCAGAAAGAGGGCCAATTTCTACAAATTCTATCTTTTGGGAGGGCAGTAAACAGTTTTCAACCGCGATTGAGTTGTGAGACTCTGCTGTAGAGCTCATCACTCCCCCTAACTGGGAGGGGGCCAGAGACAATTACTCGATGCCGACACATCTTTTCTAGCTGATTTACAGCCTGAAGCTATGTTGCGCTTTGTGACCTCTGACTGTTTCATCCTAACATCGTTGGTGCCGACGTGGATAAAATCTCTATACTCTCTACACTCGCCAGTTTTAGCTTTCGCCAGCACCATCTTCAGATTAGCCTTAACGTCGGTAGCCCTGCCCCCTGGTAAACAGTGTATGATCACTGGGTGATTCGTTTTAAGTCTAATACTGCGGGTAATGGAGTCGCCAAATGACTAGGGTTTTCAATTTGTCAGAGCTAATGGTGGGAAGCTTCGGCGTCTCAGACCCCGTAACGGGAGGAGTAGAGACAAGAGAAGACTCGGCCTCAGACTCCGACTCGCTACTTAATGGGAAAACCGTTGAAAGTTTCTGTCGGCTGAATGAGCGACACCGGTTGAGCATTCCACAGCATTTCCCTCCAGAAACAATGAGAAAGTTGTCAGGCTGCGGGACTGTGCGAGGGATTATAATACTATCTGTACTTAATGGTGGACAAACGCTGTTTCACCCTTTCCTACACTGAAATTACCCTTACCTAACGATTGCGTCTGAAGCTGGGCCTTATGCAACAGCTATCATCGCCGTAAGGCGATCGTTCTCCTGTATATTATGAGTACAGCGACTGCAATTAGAAGGCATCATGTTAATGTTACTACTTAGCTTTGGCTGTTGAAGGTGCTGACGAACCATGTCCAGATAAAGCGTCCGGAGTGAAAAAGTTGAATGAAAAAAAAAAAGTTGAGGGAAAAACTAAAAATATAAACGGTAATTTAAAAGTAAAAACCATAAAGTTGTCAGGTAGCAAAGTAAGGTTGGCAACAAAACGCACAGCAAAATATAAACGGTAATTAAAAAGTAAAAACCGTAAAGTTGTCAGGTAGCAAAGTAAGGTTGGCAACAAAACGCACAGCAAAATATAAACAGTAATTAAAAAGTTAAAACCGTAAAGTTGTCAGGTAGCAAAGTAAGGTTGGCAACAAAACGCACAGCAACACGTCTGCAAGTTCAAGGAGGCCTGGCACTGGGAGAAGGCACAGGAGTCACCAGGCTGGGGAGACATGCACGATGGTTAGGGCTTAGCACAGGCACAGAACTCACCAGGCTGGGGAGACATGCAGGAGGCCTTGTCCTTGGCCGAGGCACCAGATACACTGGGCCGTGGAGGCGCACTGGCGGTCTCGAGCACAGCGCTAGCACAACTCGTCCTGGCTGGATCCCCCCTGTAGCCCGGCAAGTGCGAGGAGTTGGAACAGGCCGCACTGCGCTGTGCTGGCGAACCGGGTACACCGTGCGTAGGGCTGGTGCAGTATACCCCGGACCGAGGAGATGCACTGGAGACCAGATGCGCTGAGCCGGCATCATCCCTCCTGGCTCGATGCCCACTCTAGCCCGGCCGATTCGAGGAGCTGCGATGTAGCGCACCGGGCTATGCGTGTGCACTGGGGACACCGTGCGCTTCACCGCATAACACGGTGCCTGCCCAGTCACTCTCTCGCCACGGTAAGCATGGGGAGTTGGCTCAGGTCTCCTACCTGAGTCCGCCAATATCCCCGTGTGCCCCCCTCGGGGTAACGGGCTGCCTCTCCTGCCCGTTACCTCGAGCCAATTCCTCGTATTGTCGTCGCTCCGCTCTAGCTGCCTCCAGCTCCTCTTTCGGACGGCGATACTCACCCGGCTGTGCCCAGGGTCCCTTGCCGTCCAATATTTCCTCCCATGTCCAGGAGTCCATCCTTCCACGCTGGTTGGTCCTTTGGTGGTGGGTGGTTCTGTAACGAACGTCGTCGGGAGAAGGAGAAGACCAAGTTGCAGCGTGGTAAGTGTTCATTTTAATGTTATTAAATAAACTGAACACTGAATGAACAAAATACAACAAAGAGAGAGAACGAAACGAAACAGTCCTGTAAGGTATACACACAAAACAGAAAACATCCACCCACAAACAGGATACCTAAGTATGGTTCTCAATAAGAGACAACGATAGACAGCTGCCTCTGATTGGGAACCATACCAGGCCAAACACATAGAAATACAAAACAAGGACAACATAGAACACCAGACATAGAATGCCCACCCAAACTCACGCCCTGACCAACCAAAATAGAGACATAAAAAGGATCTCTACGGTCAGGGCGTGACAAAACTGTTACAATCTGGTGTTAAAAAAGTAGAGTTTTTTGTGTCAGATATGCATATACAGGGCGGGCGCGTGGATGAGCAGGACAAAGAAATTGTATTTCTAGAAACAAAGGTGCAAACTTTAGAAGATGAGCTGGACCAGCAAGAAAACAGAATGAGACAAAATAACAKGAGAATATTGTCCCTGCCAGACGATTAGAAAAAAGGAGTCCTTTCCAGCTATGTGATCAAGCTGATATCAGAGGAGCTTGATGTGAAAGTATCACTGGAGGATCTGGAGCAATGCCATCGGATCGGCGTGAAACAGAAGAATGCTAAATACCCTTGCATGTTAATCTTTAACTTGTTATGGCTGCATCCCTTGTTCTCAATTTCCGCCTGAAGACATACCCTAATCTAACTGCCTGTAGCTGAGCCCCAGAGGCAAGGATATGCATATTCTTGGTATCATTTGAATGGAAACATGCTGAAGTTTGTGGAAATGTTAATTGAATGTAGGAGAATATAACACAGTAGATCTGGTGGAAGAAAAGAGAAAGAAAGAGCATACGTTTTCTGTTTTTTATTGTTGTAGCATCATCTTTCACATTTACTAGAATAGCCACACAGTCAGATAGGATGCTGTATATCATTTTGATGGATAACACAAGAGGGCAACTGTAGGTGTGCAAAGTTTCAGACTGATAACTTCAGGAATGGGCGAGCTACATGACATTTAGCATGAAGTCACCCAGGTGTCCCACACAAGTTGCCAAAATGTACCCAAGTGGCCGAATTGGTGAAATTACCTATAACTATATACAACAGTGCAAATAACTATATACAACATATCAAAAAGCAATTCTAACACAAAAACATTTCTTTTCTTTTTTTTTTTTATATTAGAAGAAAAAAAACGGGAAAAAAACGGGGGTAGACCCTTTGGAAGTCCTCTACACAATATTTTGCTGCCTGTGCCATGTCCCATAGCAGTCTCTTTCTGATGTAAAGCAGAGGCAAACTGAACAAGTGGTGCAGGTGATGGGGGACTTCATGCGACACAGAACACAACGACGCCTCCATGCTTTGCCCTTTTGGCCCTGAGGCACAGTCATGCCTGCAGTAATGAACTGTGGCATGTGTTTGCTGTTCTACTCCATTCCATTTGAATAAAAAATTGAAAATATATATATCTGACATACACATACATATACACACACACAAACACACACACACACACACACCACCACCACACACACACACACACACACACAACACACACACACACACACACACAACACACACACACACACACACACACACACACACACACACACACACACACACACACACACACACACACACACACACACACCACACACACACACACACGAACCAAAACCAACAAACAAACAACACAACACACACACACAGGTTATGGGTCGTACACATACATACACACAGACACACTATAGCCTATGTGTACTTTACACATTTCATCACACATTTCATTGCAAATTGCAAAGAAAATTTAAAAAAAGAATATTTTTGCAAAAAATAAATAAATAATATATTTATATTTCATAAAACGGCATTAGCACTTACCAGTCCAGAAGTACGTCCTGTCCTTGCAGAAACAGCTCCTCAATGTTTGGATCATAAATGTGTTCACTCAAA
The DNA here is from genome assembly GCF_002910315.2 of Salvelinus sp. IW2-2015. Taxonomy (NCBI): domain Eukaryota; kingdom Metazoa; phylum Chordata; class Actinopteri; order Salmoniformes; family Salmonidae; genus Salvelinus; species Salvelinus sp. IW2-2015. Next base: position 27,143,641 of record NC_036866.1, read on the forward strand.
GATTCCTCAAACAAAAAATCTGTCTCACTTTCCCGATCAATCACTTCTATAATCTGGTGCAAATCTGTATACTTAGGGCAACTGCTTTCCCTGATTTATTTGCCATGATKTCTTCAATGAAATCGTTGAAAAAACACTTTCCAAACTTCGCTTTCCCTGATTTATTTGCCATGATGTCTTCAATGAAATCGTTGAAAAAACACTTTCCAAAATACTACTTTCAAAACACCGCTGTGCGTAACAAGCGTGACTGCAACTAGTCTGTTGGTCAATGGCGAGAATGTTTTCGTTACGCGTGCGTTTACAAACAAGGGATGGTGGTCCAACCCATAACCATCACATACTGGCGTTTACCTCAGCTCATTGGCTATCTACCCAGCTAGATTTCAAGAAGATCAGTGGTCATTGGGCAGAAATACAAGCTTCTTCTGTTGGCACTCCAATATGTCCCATAAACATCACAAATGGTCCTTTTGTTCAATTAATTCTGTCGATATATATCCAAAATGTCCATTTATTTGGCGTGTTTGATCCAGAAAAACAGCGGTTCCAAATTGCGCAACGTAACTACAAAATATCTCAAAAGTTACCTGTAAGCATTGTCCAAACATTTCAAACTACTTTTGTAATACAACTTTAGGTATTTTTCACGTAAATAATCGATAAAATTGAAGACGGGATATACTGTGTACAATACCGGAGGAAAACAAAAAGTGTAGCTAGCTTTCAGGTCACGCGCCTCTAACAAAGAGTAAACTTCCCTCGAGCCTCATTCTAAACAGTGTTACTTCTTCATTTCTCAAAGGAAAAACCTCAACCAATTTCTAAAGACTGTTGACATCCAGCGGAAGCGATAGGAACTGCAAGAAGGTCCCTTAGAAATCTGGATTTGTCACGGCTTTCTTCCTGGGATGAAGGAGAGGACCAAAACGCAGCGCGGCTAGTGTTCAACATGTTTAATAAAGAATAATAATGTGAACACTACAAGCTACAAAACAATAAATGTGAAAACCGAAAACAGTCCTATCTGGTGCAGAACACAAAGACAGGAAACAACCACCCACAAACCCCAACACAAAACAAGCCACCTAAATATGGTTCCCAATTAGAGACAATGACAAACACCTGCCTCTGATTGAGAACCATATCAGGCATACATAGAAATGGACAAACTAGACACACAACATAGAATGCCCACCCAGCTCACGTCCTGACCAACACTAAAACAAGTAAAACACACAAGAACTATGGTCAGAACGTGACTGTACCCCCCTCCTGAGGTGCGGACTCCGAACGCACAACCTAAACCTATAGGGGAGGGTCTGGGTGGGCATCTGTCCGCGGTGGCGGCTCTGGCGCTGGACGAGGACCCCACTCCACCATTGTCTTTGTCCCCCTCCTTAGCGTCCTTTGAGTGGCGACCCTCGCCACCGACCTTGGCCTAGGAACCTTCACAAAGGGCCCCACCAGACTGAGGAAACTCCTCCGGACTGAGGGACAGCTCCGGACCGAGAGGCAGCTCATGACTGAGAAGTAGCTCATGACCGAGGGGTAGCTCATGACCGAGGGGTAGCTCATGACAGAGAGGTAGCTTATGACAGAGAGGTAGCTCCGGACTAAGGACAGCTCCGGACTGAATGGCAGCTCCGGACTGACGGGCGGCTCTGGCTCCTGACTGGCGGGCGGCTCAGGCTCCTGACTGGCGGGCGGCTCTGGCAGCTCCTGACTGGCGGGCGGCTCTGGCTCCTGACTGGCTGGCGGCTCTGGCAGCTCCTGACTGGCGGGCGGCTCTTTTTTATAAATCAATCTGTGGACACCGAAATGGCTTACATTGAGTGATAGCCCTGGTTCCCACAAACACAGTAGTATGTTTTCTGCTTGTTCGACATAGGATGTGAAATCTGAAACCACTTGAAGCTGGGATGTCCCTCCTACCATTTCATTCACACTTCTGACTGTCCATCACTCCTGACTGAACAGCCACTGACAAAGCACATACCTGCAATCCTTACATCGTAGCACAGCAAGAGATAGATACTTCAAGCATCAGCTGTCAGAGTAGCTTACCGATCGCTGCAGCTGTACACATCTGTAAATAGCCCATCCAACCAACTACCTACCTCATCCCCATATTTGTTTTTGTTTTTTCTGCTCTTTTGCACACCAGTATTTCTACTTGCACATCCTCATCTGCACATCTATCACTCCAGTGTTAATTGCTGAATTGTAATTGCTTCGCCACTATGGCCAATTTATTGCCTTACCTCCTTACTTCATTTGCACACAATGTATACAGATTTTCTATTGTGTTATTGACTGTACGTTTGTTTATCCCATGTGTAACTCTGTGTTGTTGTTTTAGTCACACTGCTTTACTTTATCTTGGCCAGATCGCAGTTGTAAATGAGAACTTGTTCTCAACTGGCCTACCTGGTTAAATAAAGGTTAAATAAACATATATATACATAAAAAAGTGGTTTCCTCACTATAGCACATTCAGAGATTGATTTATAGCCATTAATGTAAAATATTTCATAGATTTTAAGCAAAACACACTTTGTGTTTGTCATAGATGGACAAGATTAATGTGAGATGAAAGGCGATTACCTACCAAGTTCAGGAAGCCAACCTAGAGCTATTTGTGACGTTCACAGAAGTGGGGGCAGATGTTTTGATCAAGAGAGACCTTTCTCTAACACTTTGCACCTAAGAGGAACAATGGGTGATTATTGAAGATGCGCATGCTCATCCCCTGAACCGTTCCACGTGTCTATTTTCAAAGAATAAAGCTAAGAATGTTCAGAACTTAATAACTAAAAACACTATAAATATATGGAAGAAAATGAAATGTATTCTACCAATATCACATAAAAACACAACATTATGGAACAATCCTTGGTTAGCTTTTCAGAGTTCACAGATAAATTGGTCCACATGGAAAACTAAAGGCATAGAAACCGTAAATGACTTGTTAACCAGATATTTTTTTTCTCCATTACAGAATTAAAAAGCAATTTTGGACTGACCAATGTAGATCATTTCAAATACATGCAACTTAAAAGTTACATATCACGATATTTCGATTTGAAATATTTTGGACATTAGAGCAACCTTGAGGGAATGTTAGTTGAGTCAGAAAAGGATGTTCATATAATAGGTAATATATACAAAACCTTGCATACTGTATAGCATATCTGACAATCTCTTAGAAAAAAATATAAACTMTTGGAACCAAGACTTAAAAATATCTGATGCTGGCACAAGATGGAGGGAAGGTTGGAACATAACTAACAAAATGACATTTAATGTACACCTAATCCAGTATAAACTAGTGTATAGAATGTATTATACAAAATTCTAAATTCACAAATTCTACAGCACAATGGCAGAGTCATGTCTTAAGTGTAAAATTAACAATGACTGCATGCTTTCTAGGAATGCTATACAGTCCAAAAGTTATGGGTGGAGCTAGAAAGTTGGCTGTCAGAAGTATTACAATGTAAATTTACTTTTAATCCGTCTGTCTGCATATTTCGAGACATGGCATATGGGGGTGTACTGAGATACCCAATGGGCTGGACGATAATCTTCTCATCACTCATCTTGAAAAAACATTTAAAAAATGTGAAAATCTATCAATCTGCCACAATTAACACAACGGAAAAATCGCATGATATATTATTGAAATATTTAAATTGCATGGGCGACCGAGAAAAACGAATTGCTTTAATTTAAGGCCATGTTTTAAAGAATAATGCAGGCACTAGGGATGAGGGTGTGAGCATGCAGGTCTGGACAGATGAGATGTTGTTGTTTGTGTGTGTCTGTAAGTTGTTGTTCGAATGTGTATGTTTGTATCTGGTGTGAGGAAAAAAAGAGGGGGAAAAAGTAGATTTTTTGTTGTTGTTGATCATAGCCAGTGCATTCCCAGCCACCGACCTCACCCCAGGTCACTGCTTTAGAGTGACAAATATAATGAGAGGACGAGATAGGGAATAGAAAAGCAGAGAAAAAGAGAGAGATAATAGATACTGAGAGAGAGAGGATAGAGAGAAAGAGAACATATCAATGAGGATGACTCTAATCTGGAGTGAAACATTGTTTGATCTATGCAGGCAGGGAGAGGAGAAGAGGCATGCTGTTTCAGATGTATGCAGCGTGTCGAGCAGAGCTATAAATTACAACAAGCTGCTGTTTCCTGCCGAAGGACCAATTAGTCTGAGCTCTGTGTGTTTATCAACCTCCCTGGGGCTGAATGGGAGGGCTCTGGTCACAGAGCTACAGGTAGCTCTGAGTGTGCTCAGGGGGACAGATGTGGAGTTAACACTGGATGATATACATTTATATCACAGCACGGAAGGATGTCTATGTCAACATGAGGAGAGGAGAGGAGATGTCATCTCAGTCCTGGTGAGCTACAGACTCTGTCGTTATATCTTTCGCAGCGTGTTCACTCTACCCTACAAAAAAGTAATTACCAAAGGTAAATGCGCCTTTGAGGTTTGTAGTGAATCGTGTTCCTCCCAGTGTTCCTCTCCTAAGTGACATGTCTCTCTGAGAGCCAGTTGGCCTGATGAAAGGCTGTTCTCTGAGGACCAACGTGTTGAGAGATGTTCAGCTGTAGACAGGGATAACTCAACAATCTCAACACTAACACTAACTAATGACCCTGACTGTCCCCAGTCCTCTCCATTCCTCCTCTATAGCTCTGGATGATTTGGAGGTGCTATTCTCGTTCAGTATGGACAGCTAGGCTCAAACTATAGGACCAAGGTTAGTGGAGATTGTCAGGGCTGTGTGTATTAGTGTTCTGTAAGGAGGTGTATATCAGGGGGAGAACGGGAGTGAAACTCACTGATCCTTTTCGTTTGACCTCAGCTTAACATTACAGACAGCTGGTAAATAACATGACAGACCGATCAGCACCCAGACTGTAATCAGGGTTCCTCTAGCCTGCACTGAGGTGGGAGCAGTGTTGGGGTYGTTACTCAAAAAAAGTTATATTAACTTTTACTCGTTACTGTTACTCGTTACTTTGTTCAAAAATAATGAATTACTTTACTTATTACTCCCTGGGAAAAGTACTTTGTTACACTACTCGTTATATTACTTTGGTGTTACACCCCGAAACGTTGCGCATCCTCACTCAATGTGACCTGTCATCGGTATTTTGCTAAATATCTGTCTGAAAGAGGGGGATTCTACCATGGAAAATAGGCAGCATTTTCTCTATTACATTCCCATCTACAAGGTTGTTCAGCTCTCCCTGGGTTACATCCTGTCCTCCTGAATGATTCAAATCAAGCCTTGGTTGTTTGGATGAGTTAGGCCTACAGTCATATTAGCAGCAGTGGTCAGGTCTTGGGGGTCTTTCGGTACGAGTTTTGTGTTAGCTTGTTGCCTTTACAGGTGCTTCAAAAGATTGGAAGTCGTGTTTCTAGCAGTGTAGAGGTGTTTTACAGATAAATGATTGTCATTTTCTCCAAATCAAAGTAATGTGAGTACTTCCACGCTGAGAAAGTCTATGTTTTAGAAGCTTCTGCCATTTTTCATCTCCCTCACTTAAGCAGTTAATAGTCATGCACGTGTAAACAGGAACTTGGTGAGAGGATGAAAACCATTAGAATCTGGGATGGGGAGATTTTTTTATATTGCGCATAGCATAAGCATAGCCTAGCCTACCCTTAATCAAGGCTGGTTTAGCAGCTTTGCGTAGGTGCATACTTTTATCCTGGCCATGCATTAGCCAAGTAACCTATATGAATAAAGTGGTTTTAAATGATCTACTAAATGTGTTTGAAGAATTGTGGAGGTTTTTGCACTTATGATTCACAATTCACATACCTGCATACTTCATTTTGCTTGTTCAAGTTGGCTATCCATCCACATTTTCAAAGAGCAGCCCTCGCCCGATTACCAAAGACRTGCTCCTCCAAACTATTCAGTCCTCCTATAATGCCATATCAACGGTGGATTATTAGTAGTATTTTGTATAGACGTGCAAATGCTATACGCAAAGACATGTAGGCCTACGTGTTGAACGATAGATGTGATGGAATTATAGATGTGATTTATTGGAACAATAGACGTGATTTATTATATAATGCTTCTGACCCCATCTAATTTWGAAATATACTACTGTTAAAAGTTTAAGGTCACTTAGAAATGTCCTTGTTTTTKAAAGAAAAGCACATTTTTGTCCATTAAAATAACATCAAATTGATCAGAAATACAGTGTAGACATTGTTAATGTTGTAAATTACTATTTTTTATGGAATATCTACATAGGCGTACAGWGGCCCATTATCAGCAACAATCACTCCTGTGTGCCAATGGCACATTGTGTTAGCTAATCCAAGTTTAGAATTTTAAAAGGCTAATTGATCACTAGAAACCCTTTTTGCAATTATGTTAGCATAGCTGAAAACTGTTGTCCTGATTAAAGAAGCAATACAACTGGCCTTGTTTTGACTAGTTGAGGATCTGGAGCATCAGCATTTGTGGGTTCGATTACAGGCCTAAAATGGCCAGAAACAAATACCTTTCTTCTGAAACTCGTCAGCCTATTCTTGTTATGAGAAATGAAGGCTATTCCATGCGAGAAATTGCCAAGAAACTGAAGATCTCGTACAACGCTGTGTACGTACTACTCCCTTCACAGAACAGCGCAAACTTGCTCTAACCAGAATAGAAAGAGTAATGGGAGGCCCCGGTGCACAACTGAGCAAGAGGACAAGTACATTAGAGTGTCTAGTTTGAGAAACAGATGCCTCACAAGTCCTCATCTGGCAGCTTCATTAAATTGTACCCGCAAAACACTCAACGTCACCAGTCTTAACGTCAACAGTGAAGAGGCGACTCCGGGATGCTGGCGTTCTAGGCAGAGTTGCAAAGAAAAAGCCATATCTCAGACTGGCCTATGAAAAGAAAAGATTAAGATGGGCAAAAGAACACAGACACTGGACTGAGGAACTCTGCCTAAAAAAGCCAGCATCCCGGAGTCGCCTCTTCACTGTTGATGTTGAGACTGGTGTTTTGCGCAGAGTAACTGACAAATTTACGAACACTCAACACCCTATGAATATGGCTAGTGACAGTAAAATTTGGRWWWWWWWTKTAATTCAATTGTTGCCAGCAGCACAGTTGCATTCACCAACACTCTGGATAACATAAAAACAGTCTAACCAGCACTGGTAGGGCAAGTCATCAGACCAGAGGACATGTCTCCAAAAAGTACGATCTTTGTCCCCATATGCAGTTGCAAACTGTAGTCTGGCTTTTTTATGGCGGTTTTGGAGCAGTGGCTTATTCCTTGCTGAGTGGCCTTTCGGGTTATGTCGATATAGGACTCGTTTTACTGTGGATATAGATACTTTTGTACCTGTTTCCTCCAGCATCTTCACAAGGTCCTTTGCTGTTGTTCTGGGATTGATTTGCACTTTACACACCAGAGTACGTTCATCTCTAGGAGACACAACGCGTCTCCTTCCTCAGCGGTATAACATCTGCGTGGTCCCATGGTGTTTATACTTGCGTACCTTTGTTTGTACAGATGAACGTGGTACCTTCAGGCGTTTGGAACAATTTCCCAAGGATGAACCAGACTTGTGGATGTCTACAATTTTTTTTCTGAGGTCTTGGCTGATTTTTTTTGATTTTCCCATGATGTCAAGCAAAGAGGCACTGMGTTTGAAGGTAGGCCTTGAAAGGCATCCGCAGGTACACCTCCAATTGACTCAAATTATGTAGATTAGCCTATCAGAAGCTTCTAAAGCCATGACATCATTGTCTGTAATTTTCCAAGCTGTTTAAAGGCACAGTCAACTTAGTGTATGTAAACTTCTGACTCACTGGAATTGTGATACAGTGAATTATTGGTGACATAATCTGTCTGTAAACAATTGTTGGAAAAATGACTTGTGTCATGCACAATGTAAAATGTTGTGAAAGTTTAATGAAATGTATACAATACAAAACAGTAATACATAAAATATTAACTTGTCTGTCCAGGATTCCGCGATTCATTTATTTTTTGCAAAATCAACAATTCCCTGCATATTATGTGAGGGCTTGCAAAATTGACCAATCACTGCACTATTTCTGCATAAAAGAGTCAAATAATTGCAATATTATTGCATGAAACTGACATCACAGCAGTACAAAAAGAGGGCTCGCAATTTCAACCAATCGCCGCACATTTACTGCATATTACAGTGGTAGAAAAAGTAACCAATTGTCATACTTGAGTAAAAGTTGTGACGACCCTCCCACTCTGTCTGCCGAATTCTTTCTCTTTGCTCTTGTTTTCCTTAATAGGATGTCGGTGGGCGGAGTTGGGAGGGTAGTCAGCGACATGGGACACACCTGGGCCCGGGTGTGTCCCAGGATAAATGCACCTCTTCCCCATTCATTGGGGAGACTCTCTCCATGCAGACACCTTTATAGATTTTGTTGTGGTATTTTTGTGGCCTTTTGGTTGTTTGCTTTGGCACCTTTCAACACCCTGCATTATCACATTTATGCATGCAAAACACTAACTTACACTACTGATTACACATACCATTGTTAATTGTATTTAGTTCACTTTATTTAATAAATATATTTTGTTTTTCCTTGTCTCCATGTTGTCTCCCTTTTGTTATGAACTTCGAGCCGGTTCGTGACAAAGTAAAGATACCTTAATAGAAAATCATTAAAGTGAAAGTAACCCAGTAAACTATTACTTGAGTAAAAGTATTTGGTATTAAATWTACTTAAGTGTCAAAAGTAAAAGTGTAAATAATTTCAAATTAAGCCAATGAGACGGCACCATTTTCTTTTTTCTTTTGTTTAAGGATAGATCTCCAACACTCAGGCATAATTTGCAAATGAAGCATGTGTGTTTAGTGAGTCCGCCAGATCAGAGGCAGTAGGGATGACCACTGATTTTGTCTTGATATGTGGGTGAATTGGACCATTTCCTGTCCTGCTAAGCATTCAAAATGTAACGAGTAGTTTTGGGTGACAGGGAAATGTATGGAGTAAAAAGTACATTGTTTTCTTTAGGAATGTAGTGAAGTAAAACAAACATTTGTCAAACTATAAATAGTTAAGTACAGATGCCCCCCAAAAACTACTTAAGTAGTACTGTTTTTAGTTAAGTACTTTACATCACTGGMATAATATGGTTCAATCAAGCCACGTCAACAAACCTTTTCCCTTGTCAGCACATTTTCACAACACATTGGACAAAATCATTGCATATGGCCATGCAAAATGTCAGAATTACCACAGCAAAATCTGTTCGCCCACAAATATCACAAAAAAATCCTTGAGGGACTGATAAACTATATGTAACATGAAGTCCCTCTTTAGTGTCAAATGTTTTAGTACTATTGGTAGGGTGTAGGCTTAGGTTTCTGTGTGTGGAGAAAATACAACAGTGGTGTGTGAATTTCCAGGAATGGTGAATACATTTAGAGAACAACTGCAATGCCCCTGGCTTCTCTGCTAGGACAGAATCATAATCAGATTGTTCATGTATTAACCATTAGGAATGAACAATGAATCAATGTTGATAAGCATCATACAGAGGTTTTACTGTATCAAGTCTAAACAGAGGTTATCTGGCCTGGCTGAAAGGACTGTCTGCAGTCTGGGATAGACTTCATCATGATCAGACACTAACAGGTGTGAGGCAGGACAATTCCCTTCGGAGGAAAAAGATAACACGAATGTTATGGTTGATAACAATAACATAACTGTACAATCCATGATCAATCACCCTAACATTCAAGTGAAGTGAATGCATTAAGAAGTTACTTGGACAGAGACGGTATAATGGTGTAGGTCTAAAGCTGTCCTGTCAGTCTGGTGTGTCTCATGATAGCATGGAAGCCTTCTAAGGATCTGGATAGTTTACAACAGCTGCATATTCACAGTGATAGAGAAAAGCCCTGTCTGGAAAGTACATCTATCTGACTGACTGTTAACAGGACTCTGGTTCACTATGGAGGACAGAGTGCCAAGAGCTTACAAGGCTCAGTACATAACAAGACGGTCCCGTGTGGCTCAGTTGGTAGAGCATGGCGCTTGCAACGCCAGGGTTGTGGGTTCATTCCCCACGGGGGGACCAGGATGAATATGTATGAACTTTCCAATTTGTAAGTCGCTCTGGATAAGAGCGTCTGCTAAATGTAAATGTAAGACTGCTGACCAAGTGGCAGTCTCAGTTCCTATTTCTCTTGGTCTTACATAATGCCACAGAACACACACACATACACCAACGATGCCCAATCAGATCTGTGTGTTATACATATAGGAGCAGGCCTAAAAACATAATCTAAAAATCCATGTTTATTGGTTAAACAACATATATTTAGATTTCTGTGTGGTTCTGGGGATAGATAAGGATGTTACAGTAAATTATATTGAACAAACCTGAGCTTAACCTCCAACAGCAGAGCCAAGGCAACTTGGAGCGGCGGTGGTAAAATGTAAATGTCCCTATCCCAGTTCATGTAATCTCTGTGTAGATAGACATGGGGCAATGTGAATCCTTGTGGTTGTGTAACTCAGGTAGACTCACCATGAAATATTCATGGCAGATGATAAATTCATGTGGAGAAAGAACAGGCTGAGAACAGCGACCCTCAGAGCTCTGCTAAACCTGCCAGTCAGAGAACAGGAATCCTATAGGCTATTCCCTACTGACGGGTAGGCTTACTGTATAGTATATCACTTTACTGGAATGTATTGAATCATAGAGTGAAGGTCTATATGTGTTTTAGTTTACTAATCCTGCAGAGTAAGGGTGGGACTTCCACCAGGGATTTAGTGGCTAGAATGTTAAACGCTGGTTTAGATGACTGGCAGAGAGTAATGTAAACTCTAATGCTACCAATGCTAATTTAGCTTAAACGTTTGTAACAGGTTCATAAACCGCATTTATGTGTTTTATGCTCCATTACATCCCAGGCTGCATGGACAGATAGGGTGGATAGGGTGGGGCTAAATGGATGTCGAGGACAGAACACTGTCCCCAGTTTTTGTTTCATAAATACTACATGGACTAATCTGTCTATTTAATACACGACTTTCAGATCCAGAGCCATGGTATTTMTGCCCATTCACCACCCCCAAAGCTTCCGTTTCATCGTGATAGGCAACTCAATATCCGTGGAAACAGGAGAGACTGTGTCTCTATTTCATATGTGTCACGCCCTGATGTGTTTCACCTGCCTTTGTGATTGTCTCCACCCCCATCCAGGTGTCGCCCATCTTCCCCATTATCCCCTGTGTATTTACACCTGTGTTCGCTGTTTGTCTGTTGCCAGTTCGTCTTGTTTGTCAAGTCAACCAGCGTTGTTGTGTCTCAGCTCCTGCTTTTCCCAGTCTCTCTTTTTTTCTCGCCCTCCAGACTTTGACCCTTGCCTGTCCTGACTCTGAGCCCACCTGCCTGACCACTCTGCCTGACCCTGACACTGCCTGCCGACCTGTACCTTTGCCCCACCTCTGGATTATTGACCTCTGCTTACCCTGACCCTGAGCCTGCCTGCCGACCTGTACCTTTRCCCCACCTCTCTGGTTTACTGACCCCTGCCTGCCTTGACCTGTCTATTGCCTGCCCCTGTTGGATTATTAAACCATTGTYAATTCGACGTTGTCTGCATCTGGGTCTTACCTTCATACCTGATAGTACGAACTGCCCATGACTGACCCAGCAGACCAGGGCCAGCTGCGCAACGCCATCTCCTCCCAAGGAGCCTCCATTGGTAGGCACGAGGAACTTATTTGTGGTCTTATGGAGGGGGTCCAAACGTTGGCTGAGTGCCTAGACCGGGCGTTGGACATGCTGCTGGAGCTATTCCGTGGGTTGTTTGGGGCACAGCCTGCCACGGTGGTAAACCCATCAACCMTCAGCAACTCATCGGTTAGCAGCGCTGCCCCACCGGCCACCCCACCTTCCCGGGAGCCCTGTTACCTCCCCCGGAATGCTTTAATGGAGAGCCGAACACATGTCGGGCGTTGTGCCATCATTTTCGAGCTTCAGCCCCCCTCCTTCCCCTCGGATCACTCCAAGATAGCCTACCTCATCACGCTGATGTCTGGGAGGGCTCTCACCTGGGCTACCACCCTTTTGGAACAACAGCCGGCCCTGTTCGTGAATCTGGAGGGGTTCGTGGGAGAGGTGAGGAAGGTTTTGATGCACCGTTCTCTGGGAGAGAAGCTGCCCGGAAGCTAATCCAGCTCCAGCAGGACGCCCGCAGTGGCCGACTATGTGGTGTATTTCTGCACGTTGGCAGCGGAGAGTTTGTGGAACCAGGAAGCACTGTTCGACATGTTCCTGCATGGCATCTCAGAGGAGGTTAAGGACGAGCTTGCTGCTCGCGAGTTACCCATGGTAACTTGACTCCCTCATCGCTTTGACCATCCGCAACGATGGGCAATTGCGGGAACGACGGATGAAGAGGAAATTTGCTTTTGCTCGCACGTCCAGGGATTCCACCTCACCTCCGTGTCATCCCAGAAGTCCCCGGCGGTCCCGTTGGCGAGAGCRCACGAGGGTTCCTGACCTTCCTCGAGAGTCACCGAAGRCGGCCGAGGCACTGKTTCCCGAGCSTATGCAACTAGGCAGAGCTGGGCTGTCGCCAGCGGAAYGGCAACACAGGATCAACACAAGGAGCTGTCTGTATTGCGRGACTTTTTGTCATTTTGTGTCCTCTTGCCCGGTAAAAGACCAGGCTCACCGATAGGAKYGAGTACTCTGGTGGGCCATATGGAGAAGTTCTCTGCTTCCCTTTCTCACACACCTTTTCATGTTATTCTGCTGTGGGGAAACAAGTCCAAATGTCTTTGGGTCCTTATTGACTCAGGGGTCGATGAGAGCTTTTTGGACACCACACWGGCTTCCGAGCTGAACATACCCACTCAGCCSCTCTCMATTCCCATGGATATTAGCGTGCTGGATGGGCGCTCTATAGGTCGGGCCACCCATARCACCACTCCCATCAACCTACGTGTGTCAGGGAATCACRGCGAGACTATTCAATTCCTGCTCATCAAGTCCACCCAGATTCCCATGGTTTTGGGATTCTCCTGGCTCCAGCGATACAATCCCCTCAACAACTGGTCTACGKGTGCTATCATGGGTTGGAGTCCGTTCTGCYATGCCCATTGTCTGAAGTCGGCGCAACCTGTCCCGGGACGTCTTTATGGGGGCTCGGAAGTTGCCCCGGACCTCTCTGCCATTCCCGCAGAGTACCAGGACCTCCGGGAGGTGTTCAGCAAGTCCCTTCTGCCGCACCACCACTATGACTGCGGGATTGCCTTTCTCCCTAGCACCACGCTGCCCCGGGGACATCTGTACTCTCTGTCTGGACCAGAAACCAAGGCTATGGAGACCTACATTGGTGACTCCCTAGCTACAGGATTTATCCGTCCCTCTTCCTCTCTCGCTGGCGCAGGTTTCTTCTTCRTGGAGAAAAAGGACAAGACCATGCATTGACTATCGGGGACTCAATGACATTACTGTGAAGAACCGTTATCCGCTACCACTMATTTCCTCRTCTTTCGAGCCGCTCCATGCGGCCACTGTTTTCTCCAAGCTGGATCTACGAAATGCCTACCACCTGGTGCGGATAYGAGAAGGGGGCGAGTGAAAGACCGCCTTCAACACGGCCAGCGGYCACTACGAATATCTGGTCATGCCCTTTGGCCTCAACAATGCCCTTGCCGTGTTCCAGGCTCTGGTGAATGATGTTCTCCACGACATGCTGACCGGTTTGTCTTTGTCTACATTGATGACATCCTCGTCTTCTCCCGCTACCCCGATGAACACGTGCTCCACGKCCGACAGGTTTTGCAATGCCTTCTGGATAACAAGTTGTTTGTTAAGGCAGAAAAGTGTGTTCCATTGCTCCACCATTCCCTTTCTGGGCCACATCACCTCTGCTGGGAGTGTCCAGATTGATCTCGAGAAGGTRAGAGCGGTGGTGGATTGGCCTCAGCCTACRTCCAGGGTTAAGCTGCAKCCCTGCGCCTTCTTCTCCCACCRCCTCAGCACCACGGAGAGGAACTACGATGTTGGGAATCAAGTGCTTCTCGCGGTGAAGATGGCRTTGTAGGAATGGAGGCACTGGCTAGAAGTGGCGTAACATCCATTCATTGTGTGGACCGACCACAAAATCCTGGAGTATCTCCGCAGCACCAAGCTCCTCAACTCCAGGTAAGCGAGATGGGCCCTGCTGTTTACCCGGTTCAACTTTTCCCWCTCCTACCGGTCGGTGTCCAAGAACGTCAAGCCGGATGCCCTGTCTCGCCRCTATAACCCCATGGTTACCACCCCGGAGACCGAGACCATCCTTCMCACCTCATGCCTGGTGAAGGCACTCAGCTGGGGTATAAGGAAACAGGTCTGGGAGGCGCAGCGGTCACAGCCAAACCCTGGCGGGGCCCAGATAACCGAATGTTTGTGTCTGTCACTGTCTGCTCTGTGGTCCTGGAGTGGCCCGTTCCTCCAGACTTGCCTGTCACCCGGGCTCTCGTCAGACCCTGGCCTTCGTGCGACAACACTTTTGGTGGCCTACTATGTTTCCGGATGTTGCCATGTTTGTCGTCGCATGTACRGTCTGCGCACAGAACAAGACTCCTCGGCAAGCTCTGGCTGGTCTTCTCCAACCACTGCCTGTTCCTCACCGTCCCTGGTCCCATATATCCCTGGATTTCATCACGGGTCTCCCCCCATCTGAGGGCAACACTGCCATCCTGACTGTGGTTGACCGGTTTTCCAAAGCCCCYCAGTTCATTTCTCTCCCCAAACTACCCTCAGCCAAGGAGATGGCCCAGCTTACGGTGCAGCACGTCTTCCGGATCCACGGGCTCCCGGTGGACAAGGGTCTCCGACCGGGGTCCGCAGTTCTCGTCCCGGTTCTGGAAGGCGTTCCGCACGCTCATTGGGTCGTCAGCCAGCCTGTCCTCTGGATTCCACCCCCAGTCCAACGGCCAGTCAGAGCGAGCCAACCAGGACTTAGACACGACTCTTCGCTGCCTAGTCTCCGCCAACCCTACCACCTGGAGTCAGCAACTGGTATGGGTTGAGTACGCTTGCAACACCCTTCCTTGCTCTGCCATGGGTTTCTCGCCCTTTGAGTGTTCCCTGGTATAACAGGCTCCGCTCTTTCCCCAAGCAAGAATAGGAAGTCAGTAATCCCTCCGCCCAGATGTCCATCCGCCGCTGTCGCCATACCTGGAAGAGAGCCTGGGCCGCTCTGTTGAAGACCACTTCCAGGTATAGGCAACAAGCGGATCGCCACCGTACCCCTGCTCTATGCTATCGGCTCGGGCAGAAGGTATGGCTCTCCACCCGGGACCTGCCCCTCCACGTGAAGTCCCATAAACTTTCCCCCCATTTCATCGGCCTGTTCCCCGTCTCTARAGTCATTCGCTCCACTGCTGTTCGTCCTCCGTATTCTTCCTACTTTCCATGTGTCTAGGATTAAGCCTGTGTCTCACAGCCCTTTGTCTTCTGTKTCCAGGCCCAGCCCTCCTGCCTGTGTCATCGATGGCCATCTGGCGTACACGGTGAGACACCTCCTGAGTGTTCGACCACGGGGCAGCAGTTTCCAGTGCCTGGTTGCCTGGGAGGGTTATGGCCCGGAGGATATCCCCGCTAGAGAGCTGTTGAATTATTAAAACATTGTTACCTTACCTTCATTCCTGATAATATGTTTCTTCTCAGGTATATCACACACACACACACACACAAATATATACCCACACACACACACAAACTCATCTCCAATCAAATGTTATTCAGATGTATTTCAATTAATTCAAGGATCGGTCATTCATTCTGCTAAACCTGCCAGTTAGACAACAGGAATCCGGTAGACATCAGAAACGGAAGGCTTTCCCTGACAAATCACAGATGAATCCACGGGTTCAATCCCATTGCTAGGCACTCATTTTTATTATTTTGGTTTTAACCCTATCCCAAACCTTTAACCAATTGKAATTAAAGGGGTATTTATTTTTGGTAAAAACTGACATTTGACATTGAAATTACTAAATCCAAATTGAAACTGTGTAAAAATGACCTACAGTATATTTATAGTCTCTTCACTCTGTCCAGCTTGCTAACAGTGATACAAATGAATGCTACACAGTAAGGGAGCATYGAAAATTCCAAAATGGATGGATATGGGACTATGTTATTAAACATTTTGACGGCAAGRAAATATAATACATTTTAAGTGCACCACACCAGACCTCCATGAAAACCGAATGCGGGGCAAAATTTGTTTGACATCCTTGGCCTAAACTTAACCTTTGAGTTGTTTCTGTTTTAACTCTATCCCAAACCTTAACCCTTAAGTTAACCAATCGGAATGAATGCCTAAAACTCAATGTTTATCCACCCTGGACAAACGTGTATATTGAAGTCAGACCGTGTCAGGCCATGAGATCTTGTTGCCCACCCCTGTGGAGTGGAGAGAGAACAGAGGGGAGGGGAGAGAGAGTGGAGCGGAGGAAAAAGAAGAGAGTGGAAGAGAGGGGAGAAAGGGTGAGGTAAGGGGGGAAGGCCTATTCTGAGTCAGATGGGGTAACAGGGCAGGTCTGGATGGGGGTCAGGTCTTAAGTGGAGTGGGGGAAGAGAGATCTGAGAGTTAGGAGTGCATGTGTGGACATGAGGTGGGGCGATGGAGGTGGTATTGTTTGAAAAGGCCTGAGTGAGCTCTGATGAGCTCTTATCCGGACTCCCAGTGGGTATCAACAGAACCTCTCCACTAACACCCAATCCCTAACAATACCACAAGCACCCCACTGCATAATAAACTCAAACCCTTCCCCCTCTTACTCCAGAAATATGAGTTTTAAGCTCTTCAGTCCTTTGAGGTCATCAGACCACTTCAAGTCCTCTCTGAATTAACACCATMATTTAGTGGATATGACAGTTTATATTTTGCCTCATTGAAACAGAGTAGCTCTCTGATATCCCACAAACCCACAGGATACTGTCTGAATACTGAAARACAAACTGGACTAATCTAATCCAGTGTGTTTCTGAACAGTAGAGGAGCTAAAATGAAAGGCAGAGGAGGCTAATATTCTGGGGTTTACAAGGCTGTAAAGATGAAATCAGACACTGTGACCGAGAGAAGGAGAGAGCAAAGGAGAGAGGGGAGAGAGAGTGAAAATTTGTGTCAGATTCAGGAGATTTGATAACACCGGAGAGAGCAGTGGAGAAATTAGGAGAGGAATGGAGAGAAAAGTGAAGAGAGGGGTAATGGAACAGGATAGAGAGAGGGAGATCGAGAGGAGAGGAGGGTGATGGGTGGGTGAGGAGTAGAGAGAGGGGGAAAGATAAGAGGGGGAGAGTTAAGACATGAGGAGGAGAGGTGTAGAAAAGGGATGAAATGAGATGAGTGGAGATATGGTTTGAGAGATGGAGAAGAGTTGAAGAGGTGACGAGAGTGGGAGAGTGAGGAGTGGAGGACTCTTAAGTTGTCCTAAATACATTCCCTAACAGGATGGAATGGTCAATGATAGCAGTGAAGGAKTTCAAACACAACCATTTTTTTCCCTCTGTAGCTTTCTGAAGCTCATTTATTACGCTATCACCCATCACTACTTTTCTAACAAACTGATAAACTTCCATTAGATGGAATTACATTTCAATCCCAGTTGTCAAGAGATGGGAAAGAACACAAAGTGTGTTTTATCAATCTCAAGTGGGCCATTCACCAGTCATCTACCTCAACAATAGTCCTGTCTGGCTTCATAACCTGGTCTCAGAGCATTTCATATTATTATGTAAGTAAATTCGCAACCCTCCATTTAGTATGATATGCTACTTTTTGTGTAGTATGTATTAATTTGTGGATGTCCATCACCAATTTCATGTGATATGTTATGAATTACAATTTTTTATATATGTTATGAATTTGTAAAACGTGCAATGTTACGAATTTCCAAAACGTACTATATGTTACAAACTTGCAAAACTTATGATAGGTTACAAATGATATCTAGGTGGGTATGTGGCTAACGTTAGCTAACTKGCTAAAGTTWTCTAGGCTAGGGGTTAGGGGCTAGAGGTTAGGGTTAAGTTTAGGAGTTAGGTTAAAGGGTTAGGGGAAGGGTTAGCTAAAAGGGTTAGGGTTAGGGGATGGGTTAGCTAACATGCAAAGTAGTTAATAAGTAATAAGTAGTTGAAAAGTTGCTAATGAGCTAAAATTCTAAAGTTGTTGTGATGAGATTCGAACTTCAAACCTCAGGTTGTTTTTGTCATAAATAATCAATAATATTTCAACCGGACAAAAGCTTCGTCAATAGAAAAGGAGAAACAAGAAAGGCGCGCTCCCGATCACACGCTTGGCTCATGTCTGGAAATTTCCACTGTCCACTCATTGAACGTGGTGTATCTCCCTCATTTTTCAGAGTAAAAGCCTGAAACAATGCCTAAAGATTGGCCACATGTAGAGGAAGCCATAGATATCGTGAACCGAAGTCTTTGTATGGTGGATAGGCTTTCAATGGAAAAACAGCCTTTCAAAATAATACTACCTCCTGGTTGGATTTTCCTCAGGTTTTTGCCTGCCATATCAGTTCTGTTATACTCACAGACATTACTTTAACAGTTTTGAAAACTGTAGAGTGTTTTCTATCCAAATCTACTAATTATATGCATATCCTAGCTTATGGGCCTGAGTAGCAGGCAGTTTAATTTGGGCACGCTTTTCATCCGGAGGTGAAAATACTGTCCCCTACCCAAGAGAGGTTTTAAGGCTTTAATCTTTGAATTGTGATAATATCAAATTGATTGTGTCTGGTAGCTTTTGGTATGGAATATGTATATCTCATGTAACCGTTATAGCAGTGTACATGGACCAAACAGTGATTCTGTCCATTTGACCTGGGTTCAAAAGGTCATGTGATCAGCTCAGTCAGCTCTTATAACAACAACAGTGTTCTAGATGACTTCTTTGAACGTCCTTGTGTGACTGTGAGTGTGGGAATATATGTCAGACAGAGAGAGATATGGAGAGCATGGTATATTTCTCTATGTGATCAGGCGCCAAGTGTCTGAGGAGTATACCCTACTGTAGTGGAAACTTTCCCAGAAATTAATTTCATATGTACTGTATACATCTATTACATTTTTCATTGTGATGGAGCCAATCACTCACACAATATACACATACAGTATGTGTCTGTCTAAGCATGAACCATGATTAATCAATTTCATAATRTTGTTTAACTTCTAGTTGCACACAATCCCGGATCCGGGAGCACCCCCATCAGTAAAAAAGCTGACTAGCATAGCCTAGCATAGCGTCACAAGTAAATACTAGCATCTAAATAT
>NC_036866.1:27163010-27172503 GCF_002910315.2 Salvelinus sp. IW2-2015
AGGCAGTAGATGACGCATGGGATGTTCTCTGTTTAGTCAGTCACCAGATCAGAGGCAGTAGGGATGACCAGGGATGTTCTTTGTTTAGTCGTCCACCAGATCAGAGGCAGTAGGGATGACCAGGGATGTTTCTCTGTTTAGTCAGTCCACCAGGTCAGAGGCAGTAGGGATGACCAGGGATGTTCCTGTTTTAGTCAGTCCACAGGTCAGAGGCAGTAGGGGATACCAGGGATGTTCTTTGTTTAGTCAGTCCACCAAGATCAGAGGCAGTAGCATGACCAGGGATGTTCTCTGTTTAGTCAGTCCCCAGAGTCGAGCGCAGTAGGGATGACCAGGGATGTTCTCTGTTTTAGTCAGTCACAGAATCAGAGGCAGTAGGGAGTGACCAGGGATGTTCTCTGTTTAGTCCAGTCCACCAGGATCAGGCAGTAGGGATGACCGCAGGGATGTTCTCTGTTACGAGTCAGTCACCAGATCAGAGGCAAGTAGGGATGACCAGGGATGTTTCTCTGTTTAGTCCAGTCCAACCAGTCAGAGGCAGTAGGGATGACCATGGATGTTTCTCTGTTTAGTCAGTCCACAGATCAGAGGCAGTAGGGAATGACCAGGGATGTTCTCTGTTAGTCAGTCCACCAGGATCAGAGGCAGTAGGGATGACCAGGGATGTTCTCTGTTAGTCAAGTCACGCAGATCAGAGGCAGTAAGGATGAACCGGGATGTTCTCTGTTTAGTCAGTCCAGCCAGATCAGAGGCAGTAGGGATGACCAGGATGTTCTCTGTTTTAAGTCAGCTCACAGGCATCAGAGGCAGTAAGGGATGACCAGGGATGTTCCTCCTGTTTAGTCCAGTCCACCAAGATCAGAGGCATAGTAGATGACGAGGGATGTTCTCTGTTTAGTCAGTCCACCAGTCAGAGCAGTAGGGATGACGCAGGGATGCTTCTCTGTTTAGGTCAGTCGCACCAGATCAGAGGCAGTTAGATGACCAGGAGTGCATTATTGTTTTAGTCAGTCACACAAGATCCAGAGGCAGTAGGGCATGACCAGGGATGTTCTCTGTTTAGTCAGTCCACCCAGATCAAGAGGCAGTAGGGATGACCAGGGATGTTCTCTTGTTTAGTCAGTCCATCCAGGTCAGAGCAGTAGGGATGACGCAGGGATGTTCTTTGTTTAGTCAGTCCACCAGATCAGAGGCAGTAGATGCCAGGGATGTTTTCTGTTTAGTCAGTCCACCAGGTCAGGGCATAGGGATGACCAGGGATGTTCTCTGTTTAGTCAGTCCACCAGATCAGAGGCAGTAGATGACCAGGGATGTTCTCTGTTTAGTCAGTCCACAATCAGAGCAGTAGGGATACCAGGGATGTTCTCTGTTGAGTCAGTCCAGCGCAGATACAGGGATGTGAACAGTCAAGGGATGATGACCATGGATGTTCTCTGTTTAGTCAGTCACCAGATCAGAGGCAGTAGGGATGACCAGGGATGTTCTCTGTTAGTCAGCACCAGATCAGAGGCAGTAGGATGACCAGGGATGTTCTCTGTTTAGTCGTCCACAGATCAGAGGCAGTGGATGACCAGGATGTTCTCTGTTTAGTCAGTCACGGCAGATCAGAGGCCAGTAGGATACAGGGATGTTCTCTGTTTAGTCAGTCCACCAGATCAGAGCAGTAGGTGACCAGGGATGTTCTCTGTATCAGTCACCAGATCAGAGCAGTAGATGCACCAGGTGTTCTCGTTTAGTCAGTCCACCAATCAGAGCAGTAGGGATGACCAGGGATGTTCTCTGTTAGTCAGTCCACCAGATCAGAGGCAGTAGATGACAGGGATGTTCTCTGTTTAGTCAGTCCACAGATCAGAGGCAGAGGGATGACCAGGGATGTTCTCTGTTTAGTCAGTCCACCAGATCAGAGGCAGTAGGGATGACCAGGATGTTTCTCTGTTTAGTCAGTCCCAGATCAGAGGCAGTAGGGATGACAGGGATTCTCTGTTAGTCAGTCCACCAGACAGAGGCAGTAGGGATGACCAGGATGTCTCTGTTAGTCAGTCCACCAGATCAGAGGCAGTAGATGACCAGGATGTTCCGTTTATCGTCACGTAGGGCAGTAGGTACGGATGTTCTCTGTTAGTCAGTCCACCAGATCAGAGGCAGTGATGACCAGGGATGTTCTCTGTTTAGTCAGTCCACCAGATCAGAGGCAGTAGGGATGACGGATGTCTGATGCCGATGAGGTGATCCGTGTTCTCTGTTTAGTCAGTCCACCAGATCAGAGGCAGTAGATGACCAGGGATGTTCTCTGTTAAAGTCAGTCCACCAGATCAGAGGCAGTAGATGACCAGGGATGTTCTCTGTTTAGTCAGTCCACCAGTCAGAGGCAGTAGGGATGACCAGGATGTTCTCTGTTTAGTCAGTCCACCAGATCAGAGGCAGAGATGACCAGGATGTTTTTCTGTTTAGTCAGTCACCAGTCAGAGGCAGTAGATGACCAGGGATGTTCTCTGTTTAGTCAGTCCACCAGACCAGAGGCAGTAGATGACCAGGGATGTTTCTGTTTAGTCAGTCCACCAGATCAGAGGCAGTAGGGATGACCAGGGTTCTATCGTCCACAGTCTAGAGCAGTAGTACAGGTTTCTCTGTTAGTCAGTCACCAGATCAGAGGCAGTAGGGATGACCAGGGATGTTCTCTGTTAGTCAGTCCACCAGATCAGAGGCAGTAGATGACCAGGGATGTTCTCTGAGAAGTGTAATGAATGGAAACATTTTCCTGCCCTGATACGCATTCGAAATGTAATGGTACTTTTGGTGTCAGGGATAATGTATAGATTTAAAAATAACATTATTTCCTTTTGGAATGTAGTAAAGTAAAAGTAAAATTTGTCAAAAATATAAAATAGTAAAGTAGAGATACCCAAAACAACTACTTAAGTAGTACTTTGAAGTATTTTTACTTCAGTACATTACACCCACTGATCATTAGCTCAATATCCCAACTAACATGTGATCTATCACTATTTACCCAATCGCTGGGTTGTTTTTAACCGCAGCTTTTTTTATGTACAGTATACCTTTAGATTCTATGTACAATAATTTAAAACACAGAGACACTAGAAAGAAGAACAACATCAAATAATGTTAAGCTAAATCCAATGAGAACTTTTTGACTTGTGAACCAGCTCTAGAGTCACTCTGTAGGGTTCAGCGGGTCCTGACATGTCTAATGTGTCCACATCTGTTCTGACCTTTCTCACACCTCTACTTTCCTTTTCCATCTCTAAAACCTTCACCTGTCATTCCTCTATCTCTCCCTCCCTCTATCTCATCCTCCCTCCTTCCTTTCTCCCTCCTCCCTTCCCTCCATCAGCGGTTGTCAGTCTTTTCTCTTCCACCTCTCGATCCTATCCCCCTCTTCCACCTTTTCACATTTCTCCCCTGCAGCAGTTTCTAAATCGGTTTCTCTCTCTCCATCTCTGCGAGGTCCTCTCCTACAGTCAGACATATATAATTGATATTAATCATACTGAGATCACTTGGCAGGGCTTGCTATAATCTGCTGCCAATGCTTACTGTACTGTACCTAGAGTCAATCTGTAATGGTTAGTTAAAACTTATTTTGACAAAAAAATGAATCCTTAAGGTTAAAAGTTCAAGCTGTTATAAATGTACAAGTACTGTATATCATTGTAGAGTTGCGTTGAAGATGGTGATAAATTACTAAGCACCGTGATCCACTGCTGTGAAGTTTTTGTATTTGTGTACCTAGAACCTAGAGTGTTCACACAATGATAGATATGTACAGTGGGGGAAAAAAGTATTTAGTCACCAATTGTGCAAGTTCTCCCACTTAAAAAGATGAGAGAGGCCTGTAATTTTCATCATAGTACACTTCAACTATGACAGACAAAATGAGAAAACAAATCCAGAAAATCACATTGTAGGATTTTTAATGGAATTTAATTTGCAAATTATGGTGGAAATAAGTATTTGGTCAAATCAAAAGTTTATCTCAATACTTGTTATACAGTAATCCCTCGTTTATCGCGGGTTACGTTCCGAAAATGACCCGCGATAAGTGAAATCCGCGAATAGAAAACTTTTTTTTTTTTTACATTTAGCAACTATTACATGTATACAAATACAGTGACTCACGTGTAGGCGTTTCACTGCTCTTCAGACTGGGCCGCTGCATCCTGACTGCACTCTGCAGTGGGTTATTATCGGTTTAGGAGATGTTCGAATTACAAGATAATTTGGCCAACTTAAATGTAAATTTGCCAAGTCTGTTTTTATGTACGTACACATACTGCACGAGACGACAAAATGATAGCACAATTCGTAGGCATGTTTTGATACAAGAAGCGGGAGTGAGTTTTTAGCGAATCAGAATGCAGAGCACAATGCAACAAAAAAAAAAAAAATGCATTATGAAATCCGCGAAATAGCGAATCCGCGATAAGTGAACCGCGAAGTGGCGAAGGGATCACTGTATACCCTTTGTTGGCAATGCAGAGGTCAAACGTTTTCTGTAAGTCTTCACAAGGTTTTACACACACTGTTGCTGGTATTTTGGCCCATTCCTCCATGGCAGATCTCCTCTAGAGCAGTGATGTTTTTTGGGGCTGTTGCTGGGCAACACGGACTTTCAACTCCTCCAAAGATGTTCTTGGGGTGAGATCTGGAGACTGGCTAGGCCACTCCAGGACCTTGAAATGCTTCTTACGAAGCCACTCTTCATTGCCGCATGGTGTGTTTGGGATCCATTTTCATGCTGAAAGACCCAGCACGTTTCATTTCAATGCCCTGCTGATGGAAGGAGGTTTTCACTCAAAATCTCACGATACATGGCCCCATTCATTCTTTCCTTTACACGGATCAGTCGTCCTGGTCCCTTTGCAGAAAACAGCCCCAAAACATGATGTTTCCACCCCATGCTTTCACAGTAGGTATGGTGTTCTTTGGATGCAACTCAGCATTCTTTGTCCTCCAACACGACGAGTTGAGTTTTTACCCAAAAAGTTATATTTTGGTTTCATCTGACCATATGACATTCTCCAATCTTCTTCTGGATCATCCAAATGCTCTCTAGCAAACTTCAGACGGGCCTGGACATGGTACTGGCTTAAGCAGGGGACACGGTCTGGCACTGCAGGATTTGAGTTCCTGGCGGCGTAGTGTGTTACTGATGGTAGGCTTTGTTACTTTGGTCCCAGCTCTCTGCAGGCATTTCACTAGGTCCCCCGTGTGGTTCTGGGATTTTTGCTCACCGTTCCTGTGATCATTTGACCCCACGGGGTGAGATCTTGCGTGGAGCCCCAGATCGAGGGAGATTATCAGTGGTCTTGTATGTCTTCCATTTTCAATAATTGCTCCCACAGTTGATTTCTTCAAACCAAGCTGCTACCTATTGCAGATGCAGTCTCTTCCCAGCCTGGTGCAGGTCTACAAATTTTGTTTCTGGTTGTCCTTTGACATGCTCTTTTGGTCCTTGGGCCATAGTGCAGTTTGGAGTGTGACTGTTTGAGGTTGTGGACAGGTGTCTTTTATACTGATAACAAGTTCAAACAGGTGCCATTAATACAGGTAACCGAGTGGAGGACAGAGGAGCCTCTAAAGAAGAATTACACGGTCTGTGAGAGCCAGAATCTTGCTTTGTTTGTAGGGTGACCAAACACCTATTTTTCCACCATAATTTTGCAAATAAATTCATAAAAAATCCCTACAATGTGATTTTTTCTGGATTTTGTTTTTCTCATTTTGTCTGTCATAGTGAAGTGTCACCTATGATGAAAATTACAGGCCTCTCTCATCTTTTTAAGTGGGGAGAACTTGCCCAAATTGGTGGCTGACTAAATACTTTTTTGCCCCAACTGTATGTTCTAGACAAAATAATACATTTTCATAAAATGCAGCATTAAACTCTAACTTACCCTGATATGTACTTAAATTAAGGACCTTTAAGCCTACCAGGAAATTTTATGTGTGTGGTTGACTGCTTTGAGTACCAGACATTTCTTTGTAGATTTCTCCAGTTTCTCTTGTGAGTTCAGCGCAGGTCAAACGGTGCACTTTCTGGCTAGAGCAACATAATGTTTTCTTTGCATTCAAGCCGACATGGAATATCTAATACCATTCTTTCATCAAGATTCGGTGGCATCGTGGTTACACAATCTCATCGGGCCCAAAGCAGTCAGCTGACTGTGTGACAACAAAACTTACGCTCTGTGTTTTTTTCTGAGAACTCGGTGCAGTGGTTGAAGGACTCTCCTATCCAGGTTTCATAGGAGATTTTATATCCAGCAATCATCAATGCGCAATGTCCCACTTCTCAACTGTGCTATTCGTGTGTTTCATTGTGCTTATCAGGACATCAAAGATCCACAGGTTTAACCTTTTGTCAATAGGGGGTGCTATTTGGCACTTTGTAAAAAATTCGTTCCAAATTAAACTGCCTCGTACTCAATTTCTGCTCGTACAATATGCATATTATTATTACTATTGGATAGAAACACTCTCTAGTTTCTAAAACCGTTTGAATTATATCTGTGAGTTAAACAGAACAATTTTCTGCCGCTAATATGCACATTTTCGAACAAACTCTATATGTATTGTGTAATATGATGTTATAGGACTGATCTGAGAAGTTTGAGAAGGTTAGTGAAAAAATTAATATCTTTTGCTGGTTTATTCGTTTCGCTATTGTTGGCTTGAAAAATGCTGTTGTGTGGTTCGCTATTGTAGTAAGCTAATATAATGCTATATTGTGTATTCGCTGTAACCACTTAAAATCTGAATTATTGGCTGGATTCACAAGATCTTTGTCTTTCATTTGCTGTACGCTGTGTATTTTTCATAAATGTTTTATGATGAGTATTTAGGTAATTCACGTTGGTCTCTGTAGTTATTCTAGTTGCTTTGGTGAGAGTTGTGATGGTGGCTGCAATGGTAAACTATGATTTATACCTAAAATAATGCAAATTTTTCGAACAAACATATGTTATACATAAATATGTTATCAGACTGTCATCTGATGAAGTTGTTTCTTTGGTTAGTGCTATTTATATCTTTATTTGGTCGAAATTGTGATAGCTACCTATGCAGGAAATGGTGGGGAAAAAAGTTGTGTCTTTTGCTATCGTGGTTAGCTAATAGATTTACATATTGTGTCTTCCCTGTAAAACATTTTAAAAATCAGAATGATGGCTGGATTCGCAAGATGTGTATCTTTCTCTGGTGTCTTGGACTTGTGATTAAATCATTTCTCACTTCCTCACAGGAAAATAGTTCTGTTTAACTCAGATATAATTCGGTTTTAGAAACTAGAGAGTGTTTTCTATCCAATAGTAATAATAATATGCATATTGTACGAGCAAGAATTGAGTACGAGGCAGTTTAATTTGGGAACGAATTTTTTACAAAGTGCAAATAGCACCCCCTATTGACAAAAGGTTAAACCTGTGATCTTTGATGTCCTGATAAGCACAATGAAACACACGAATAGCACAGTTGAGAAGTGGGACATTGCGCATTGATGACTTGCTGGATATAAAATCTCCTATGAAACCTGGATAGGAGAGTCCTTCAACACTGCACCGAGTTCTCAGAAAAACACAGAGCGTAAGTTTTGTTGTCACACAGTCAGCTGACTGCTTTGGGCACCGATGAGATTGTGTAACCACGATGCCACCGAATCTTGATGAAAGATAGGTTATTAGATATTCATGTCGGCTTGAATGCAAAGAAAACATTATGTTGCTCTAGCCAGAAAGTGCACCGTTTGACCTGCGCTGAACTCACAAGAGAAACTGAGAAATCTACAAAGAAATGTCTGGTACTTCAAAGCAGTCAACCACACACATAATAATTTCCTGGTAGGCTTAAAGGTCCTTAATTTAAGTAATATCAGGGTAAGTTAGAGTTTAATGCTGCATTTATGAAAATGTATTATTTGTCAAGAACAAACAGGTGCCATTAATACAGGTAACGAGTGGAGGACAGAGGAGCCTCTTAAAGAAGAAGTTACACGTCTGTGAGAGCCAGAAATCTTGCTTGTTTGTAGGTGACCAAATACTTATTTTCCACCATAATTTGCAAATAAATTCATAAAAAATCCTACAATGTGATTTTCTGGATTTTGTTTTCTCATTTTGTCTGTCATAGTTGAAGTGTACCTATGATGAAAATTACAGGCCTCTCTCATCTTTTTAAGTGGGAGAACTTGCACAATTGGTGGCTGACTAAATACTTTTTTGCCCCACTGTACATATCTATCATTGTGTGACACTCTAGGTTCTAGGTACCACAAATACAAAAACTTCACAGCAGTGGATCACGGTGCTTAGTAATTTATCACCATCTCAACGCAACTCTACAATGATATACCAGTACTTGTACATTTATAACAGCTTGAACTTTTACCTTAAGATTTCATTTTTTTGTCAAAATAAAGTTTTAACTAACCATTACAGATTGACTCTAGGTACAGTACAGTAAGCATTGGCAGCAGATTATAGCAAGCCCTGCCAAGTGATCTCAGTATGATTAATATCAATTATAATGTCTGACTGTAGGGAGAGGGACCTCGCAGAGATGGAGAGAGAGAAACCGATTTAGAACTGCTGCAGGGAGAAATGTGAAAAGGTGGAAGAGGGGGGATAGGGATCGAGAGGTGGAAGAGAAAAGACTGACAACCGCTGATGGAGGGAAGGGAGGAGGGAGAAAGGAAGGAGGGAGGATGAGATAGAGGGAGGGAGAGATAGAGGAATGACAGGTGAAGGGTTTAGAGATGGAAAGGAAAGTAGAGGTGTGAGAAAGGTCAGAACAGATGTGGACACATTAGACATGTCAGGACCCGCTGACCCTACAGAGTGACTCTAGAGCTGGTTTCACAAGTCAAAAAGTTTCTCATTGGATTTAGCTTAACATTATTTGATTTTGTCTTCTTTCTAGTGTCTCTGTGTTTATAATTATTGTACATAGATCTAGAAGGTATACTGTACATAAAAAAATGCTGGGTTAAAAACAACCCAGCGATTGGGTAAATAGTGSATAGATCACATGTTAGTTGGGATATTGAGCAATGATCAGTGGTGTAATGTACTGAAGTAAAAATACTTCAAAGTACTACTTAAGTAGTTGTTTTGGGTATCTGTACTTTACTATTTATATTTTTGACAAATTTTACTTTTACTTTACTACATTCCAAAAGGAAATAATGTTATTTTTAAATCTATACATTATCCCTGACACCCAAAAGTACTCATTACATTTCGAATGCGTATCAGGGCAGGAAAATGTTCCTATTCATACACTTCTCAGAGAACATCCCTGGTCATCTACTGCCTCTGATCTGGTGGACTGACTAAACAGAGAACATCCCTGGTCATCCCTACTGCCTCTGATCTGGATCTGGTGGACTGACTAAACAGAGAACATCCCTGGTCATCCCTACTGCCTTGACTTGGTGGACTGACTAAACAGAAGAACATTCCTGGTCATGTCCACA
>NC_036866.1:27178699-27181199 GCF_002910315.2 Salvelinus sp. IW2-2015
CATCCCTGGGTATCCCTACTGCCTCTGACCTGGTGGACTGACTAAACAGAGAACATCCCTGGTCATCCCTACTGCCTCTGATCTGGTGGACTAAAAACTTTAAAGCAGAGAACATCCCTGGTCATCCTACTGCCTCTGACCTGGTGGACTGACTAAACAGAGAACATCCCTGGTCATCCCTACTGCCTCTGATCTGGTGGACTGACTAAACAGAGAACATCCCTGGTCATCCCTACTGCCTCTGACCTGGTGGACTGACTAAACAGAGAACATCCCTGGTCATCCCTACTGCCTTTGATCTGGTGGACTGACTAAACAGAGAACATCCCTGGTCATCCCTACTGCCTCTGAATCTGGTGGACTGACTAAACAGAGAACATCCCTGGTCATCCTACTGCCTCTGATCTGGTGGACTGACTAAACAGAGAACATCCCTGGTCATCCCTACTGCCTCTGATCTGGTGGACTGACTAAACAGAGAAATCCCTGGTCATCCTCTGCCTCTGATCTGGTGGACTGACTAAACAGAGAACATCCCTGGTCATCCCTACTGCCTCTGATCTGGTGGACTGACTAAACAGAGAACATCCCTGGTCATCCCTACTGCCTCTGATCTGGTGGACTGACTAAACAGAGAACATCCCTGGTCATCCCTACTGCCTCTGATCTGGTGGACTGACTAAACAGAGAACATCCCTGGTCATCCCTACTGCCTCTGATCTGGTGGACTGACTAAACAGAAACATCCCTGGTCATCCCTACTGCCTCTGATCTGGTGGACTGACTAAACAGAGAACATCCCTGGTCATCCCTACTGCCTCTGATCTGGTGGACTGACTAAACACAAATGCTTTGATTGTAAATCAGTTTTGGAGTGTGCCCCTGGGTATCCATACATTTAAAAAACAAGAAAATTGTGTTGTCTGGTTTGCTTAATGTAAGGAATGTGAAATAATATATAATTTTACTCTTGATACATAAGTATATTTTAGCAATTACATTTACTTTTGATACCTAAGTATATTTAAAGCCAAATACTTTCAACGTTTACTCACGTAGTATTTTACTGGGTGACTTTCACTTTTACTTGAGTAATTTCCTATTAAGGTGTCTTTACTTTTACTCAAGTATGATGATCGGGTAATTTTTCCACCACTGGCTATGATCGACCAGGTCAGATTAGAAGACTGGAGGTGTGGCTTAGTAGGGGCGTGGCTTTCATCCGTGAGAGTAAATGTCATTCCGCTTAATTTGTTCTGTTGTATTGCCAAACAAATAAAGTTTGAGCACTGACATGTTTGTAGCTTATTGAGGTTTCCTTCCACCTGTATTTGTGGACTTTCCCACATTCTTCTCTGCAGATCCTCTAAAGCTCTGTCAGGTTGTATGGGGAGCGTCGCTGCACAGCTATTTTCAGGACTCTCCAGAGATTTTTGAATTACGGGCTAGGGCTGGGCCACTCAAGGACAATCAGAGAATTGTCCCGAAGCCACTCCTGCGTTGTCTTGGCTGTGTGCGTAGGGTTGTTGTCCTGTTGGAAGGTGAACATTCGCTCTGGAGMAGGTTTTCATCAAGGATCTCTCTGTACTTTGCTCTGTTCATCTTTCCTTTGCTCCTGACAAGTCTCACCCTGCCGCTGAAAAACATCCCCACAACATGATGCTGCCACCACCATGCWWCACTGTAGGGATGATGGTGCCAGGTTTCCTCCGGASGTGATGCCTGGCATTCAGGCCAAAGAGTTCAATCTTGGTTTCATCAGACCAGAGAGTTTTGTTTCTCACATGACAGCTGAGAGTCTGAGAGTCCTTTAGGTCCATTTTGGCAAAATCCAAGTGGGCTGTCATGTGCCTTATACTGAGGAGTGGCTTCCGTCAGGCCACTCAACCACAAAGGCCTGATTGGTGGAGTACTGCAGAGGTGGTTGTCCTTCTGGAAGTTTCCTCCCATCTCCACAGAGGAGCTCTGGAGCTCTGTCAGAGTGACCATCGGGTTCTTGGTCACCTCCCTGACCAAGGCCCTTCTCCCCTATTGCTCAGTTTGGTCGGGCGGACAGTTCTAGGAAGTCTTGGTGGTTCCAAACTTCTTCCATTTAAGAATGATGGAGGCCACCATGTTCTTGGGAGACTTTCAATGCTGCAGAAATGTTTTGGTACCCTTCTCCAGATCTGTGCCTCAACGTGAATCCTGTCTCGGACTCCATGGGCAATTCCTTCAACCTCATGGATTGATTTTGCTCTGACATGCACTGTCAACTGTGTGACCTTATATAGACAGGTGTGTGCCTTTCAACATGATGTCCAATCAATAGATTTTACCACAGGTGGACTCCAATCAAGTTGTAGAAACATCTCAAGGATGATTAATGGAAACAGGATGCACCTGAGCTCAATTTCGAGTCTCATAGCAAAGGGGCTGAAAATTTAAAAAGAAAAATATTTTCACTGTCATTATGGAGTAGATTGATGAGGGGAAAAAAATWGGTAAATCCATTTTAGAA
>NC_036866.1:27186199-27334508 GCF_002910315.2 Salvelinus sp. IW2-2015
TCATCTTAAAATAGCTAGGTGTTACTCATTTTGATTGACCGTGAGAATCACACGTTCTTTCAAGTTTTGCATTGTATGTTCTGAAAGTTTGCATTAAAATAAAGTGTATAGGTTATTAAATATCAGTGGAGGAGCCTATAGGCCTACTATAAAAAAACATCTAAGTGAACTGATTGGATCCCCCTCACCTACTGAACGAACGTACTATACAGCGCAAGGCACGCCACATGATCTCCACCCCAGACCACCAGGTCAGAGAAAACAGACAATTAAATGGAGGAATTCATCCCAGGGGCTATCACTATTATGAACAATTCCCCATGTGGGCAGGTGTGGGGTGGGGTAGGAGGTTAGGAGGCTAGGAGGGTAGGAGGCTAGGAGGGTAGGAGGGTAGGAAAGGTATCTGCCTGACTGTTCCTATTGTTTGTTTCCTGTTGTGTTTTCTATATGTGGTGTTAAGGCCTATGTGATGGGTTAGAGGTGGTATGATTTCCTCTTGTAGGGCTAAAGTGAATCTGAATCGGAATTGGTTTTACTTTTCTATCACATGAACGTCATGATGCAAATGCATTGATATAGTTTTATTCAATCAATGAATCAAAGTGTAATGCTGGAATGATGTTCTCCTTCATGGCATGAGGAGTGATAGCTCATGAACTGAAGAGAATTTAGGCCTRTTCCATAAGATTGATTGCCTTCCTTCTCTCGTTGATACATTTCACACCTTCCCAATTCAGAGCCAAACACACATTTGAGTTACACACACGGGGACTTCATTAACATAATGTGGGATGTGATGGGGATATGGTCTTTAAAGTTAGGAAACAAGACTCTCAACCTACAGCGGTCAAATGATTTGGCATAAATATAAATAGGCACCAACAGCTTGATAAAAAGTGTATAACATGCATGTGAAGATGAATTACAATATTAGTGGGAATATGTCCATGATAAAGACAATGGGATATAATTAGATAAATTAGAAAAAATATTATTTGAGATGCAGCCACAATTTGATTGTGGGTCGCTATTTCTAAAATCAATATGGACAGCGCCCGGTGCTGAAAGTTGAGTAGACAAATTAGCAAGAGAGTTTTGTTGGATCACTAAGAAATAAGAGGTATAGGCTTAGCTGTTTGACAGAATATTATGCAATTATGTTATCCATATATATGTCGATATAGCTATTTCCTCCAATACTGTCACCATGCACTCCTTAAAGAGGCCTACCTCCTTTCTGCCTCGGACTCGGGCCTCGTGTCTGCGGTGGTAAAATTACGATGCTTAGATTCATAATGACATCTCAGATGTAATTATTTGCGCACAGCGACAGTAGATTTGCAAACAAGACACACTGGTTTGGCATTGGAAAAATAAGGTAAGATTAATATATTTTAATAGAGTAAGTAGGCCTATTCATGAATACATAGGTGGTTTTAACAATGTAATCAGATCAAAATTAATATGTTATTGTCAATGAATTGATTAGCCCACTAACCACGTGTTAAATGTGTAGTGTAGTGCTTTGAATTGGGCAGCTAGTAGGCTATTTGTTAATAGGTTAATTATGTTCTGGCGCACCGACTAGCTACAAACTCAGGAACAAATTGGCTGGAGGCCAAACCTAGTTGCCATCCCCGTTATATATTTAAGTAAAGGGCACGAGGTGGTGTGGTATATGGCCAATACACCACAGCTAAGGGCTGTTCTTATGCATGACACTACGCGGAGTACTTTTGTACAGCCGTTAGCCAAGGTATATTGGCCATATACCACAAACCTTTGAGGTGCCTTAATGCTATTATAAACTTATTATTAAAAAATCTAATCAAATCAAACTTTATTTGTCACATGCGCCGAATACAATAAGTGTTGACCTTACCGTGAAATGCTTACTTACAAGCCCTTAACCAACAGAAAATATTGACCAAATAAACAAAAGTAAAAAATTATAAAAAGTAATAATAACAAGGCTATATACAGGGGGTACCGGTACCGAGTCAGTGTGCGGGGGTACAGGTTAGTTGAGGTAATTTGTACATGTAGGTAGGGGTGAAATGACTATGCATAGATAATAAACAGCGAGTAGCAGCAGTTTGCAAAACAAATTGGGGCAGGTCAATGTTATTAGTCTGGTGGCCATTTGATTAATTGCTCAGCAGTCTTATGGCTTGAGGGTAGAATCTGTTAAGGAGCCTTTTGGTCCTAGACTTGGYGCTCCGGTACCGTTTGCTGTGTGGTAGCAGAGAAAACWGTCTATTACTGGGTGACTGGAGTCTCTGAGAATTTGATGGACTTTCCTCTGACACAGCCAATTATATAGGTCCAGGATGGCAGGAAGCTTGGCCCCAGTGATGTACTGGGCCGTACGCACTACCCTCTGTAGCGCCTTATGGTCAGATGCCGAGCAGTTTCCATACCAGGCASTGATGTAACCGAGCAGGATGCTCTCGATGGTGCAGCTGTAGAACTTTTGATCTGGGGACCCATGCCAAATCTTTTCAGTCTCCTGAGGGGGAAAAGGTTTTGTCGTGCCCTCCTCATGACTGTCTTGGTGTGTTTAAACCATAATAATTTGTTGGTGATGTGGACACCAAGGAACTTGAAACTCTCGACCCGCKCAACTACAGCCCTGTTGATGTTAATAGGGCCTTTTCCTGTAGTCCACGATCAGCTCCTTTGTCTTGCTCACATTGCGGGAGAGGTTGTTGTCCTGGCACCACACGGATAGTTCTCGGACCTCCTCCCTATAGCCTGTCTCATCGTTGTCGGTGATCAGGCCTACAACTGTTGTGTCATCAGCAAACTTAATGATGGTGTTGGAGTCGTGTTTGGCCACGCAGTCGTGGGTGAACAGGGAGTACAGGAGGGGAGTAAGTACACAACCCTGAGGGGCCACCGTGTTGAAGATCAGMGTGGCAGACRTGTTGCTGCCTTTCCTAACCACCTGAGGGCGGCCCGCCAGGAAGTCCAGGGTCCAGTTGCAGAGGGAGGTGTTTAGTCCCAGGGTCCTGAGCTTAATGATGAGCTTCATGGGCACTATGGTGTTGAATGCTGAGCTGTAGTCAATGAAAAGCATTCTCACATAGGTGTTCCTTTTGTCCAGGTGGGAAAGGGCGGTGTGGTGTGCGATTGAGATTGTGCCATCTGTGGATCTGTTGGAGCGGTATGCAAATGAGAGTGGGTCAAGGGTATCCGGGAGGATGCTGTTGATGTGAGCCATGACCTGCCTTTCAAAGCACTTGGCTATTGACGCGAGTGCTACGGGGCGGTAATCCATTAGGCAGGTTACCTTTGCTTCCTTGGGCACAGGGACTACAGTATGGTGGTCTGCTTGAAACATGTAGGTATTACAGACTCGGCCAGGGAGAGGTTGAAAATTTCAGTGAAGAAACTTGCCAGTTGTTCCACGCGAGCTTTGTGTACACATCCTGGTAATCCGTCTGGCCCCGTGGCTTTGTGAATGTTGACCTGTTTAAAGTACTTGCTCACAGCCTCGCCACATCCGACGAGTGTCAACGCCAGTGTCGTAGGATTCAATCTTAATCCTGTGTTGACGCTTTGCTTGTTTGATGGTTCGTCTGAGGGCATAGCAGGATTTCTAATCAGTGTCTGAATTAGTGTCTCGCTCCTTGAAAACGGCAGCTCTAGCCTTTAGCTCGATGCAGATGTTKCCTGTAATCCATGGCTTCTGGTTGGGATATGTACGTACGGTTACTGTGGGGACGACGACGTCAATGCACTTATTGATGAAGCCGATGACTGAGATGGTATAGTCCTCAATGCCATTGGATGAATCTCGGAACATATTCCAGTCTGTGCTATCAAAACAGTCCTGTAGCGTAGCATCCGCGTCATCTGACCATTTCCGTATTGAGCGAATCACTGGTACTTCCTGCTTTAGTTTTTGCTTGTAAGCAGGAATCAGGAGGATAGAATTATGGTCAGATTTGCCAAATGCAGGGCGGGGGAGAGCTTTGTATGCATATCTATGTGTGGAGCAAAGGTGGTCAAGAGTTTTTTCCCCTCTGGTTGCACATGTGACATGCTGGTAAAAATGCTGGTATAACTGATTTAAGTTTCCCTGCATTAAAGTCCCCGGCCACTAGGAGTGCCGGTTCTGGATGAGCATTTTCTTGTTTGCTTAATGGCCTTATAGAGTTGGTTGAGTGCGGTCTTAGTGCCAGCATTTGTCTGTGGTGGTAAATGGACGGCTACGAATAATATATATGAGAACTCTCTTAGTAGGTAGTGTGGTCTACAGCTTATCATAAGGTACCTCAGGTGAGCAGTACCTCGAGACATTGGCAAATAGCTTCTTCTCTGTTCTGCCGGTGCATGGAAAATCCCGCTAGCTCTATTTTATCCGTGTCATCGTTCAGCCACGACTCAGTGAAACGTAAGATATTAMAATTTTTAAGGCACTAAGGCACTGCATCTCAGTGCTAGAGGCATCACTACAGACCCTGGTTCAATTCCAGGCTGTGTCACATCCGGCCGTGATTGGGAGTCCCACCTGGCTGTGCAYAGTTGGCCCAGTGTTGTCCGGGTTAGGCTTTGGAGTCTCTGTGTTGACATGATCAGGAGATGCTTTATCTGCTGTTACCGAGCAGACACACACAACCAGTCATGTGGATGTCAGCTGATCTATAACAACAAGGCCTTGAGATATAGGGCACCATACCATACAATACTGGCTCATATGTTCTATTGCTTAGATGTGCTTCTGATATTTTCTATCGCAGCACTTAACTCTCCCTATGCCCTCCAGCCMAGAGACAAACAAAGAAAGAGAGAGAAAAAGAGAATGTAGGATCAAATAATTAATTTATATAGGCCTCACATAAAATAAAGCTGTGTCTTAACTGAGAGTGTGAGACAGAGAGGGAGGAAGGTGGAGGATGAAAAGAGAGGTGAAGAGAAGTGACTGGAGAACAGAAAGGCAGAGATGGAAAGAGAGAAAAGAGAGGCAAAAACAGATAGTTTGGGTGAGGGGTGACATGGAGAGTGCATTGAAATAAAATAGAGTGGGGAGGGTGGAGCATATTGCATCTGAGAGAGGGGGAAAGTTGAATGGAGAGTGTGGGAAAGGAGGAAACATGAAGAGTGGGGATAGGGAAAGGTTAACAGCTGACATCTTGTGACCCCACTTCCCATGTAATTGTCTGTCTGGCCACCTGTTGTCCACCTGTCCGTCTGTCTTTCCAAATGGGCCCATATGCAGAACGCAAATGAGTAGTAGGGCTAGGAGTTGTTTCTGACCAGGAGGATACAGATAAGAGTTGTTGTGTGGATMCACATATTCTTTATCGTGCATGTGTGTGTCTGTATGTCAGCAGTTGTCCCTGTTACTTTTTTTATAATCTCACTATACTCTGGTGAATGGTTTTCATGGATGCTAGTCCTACACAAACACACCCACTCACCTGAGCTGTGTGTGGTGTGTGTTAAAATGGTGATTCCTGGACTGGCTCTCTACATGTCTGACACGCCACTGTTTATACGACAAGCAGGCTGGGATCTATGCAATTAGCTGCTTACGTTTCACACAGTGGATAGCATATACAGTAGGATTACAGTAACTCACACCTCTGTATCTTTGTTTGTTCAGGTGTGTGTGTGTGTGTGTGTGTGTGTGTGTGTGTGTGTGTGTGTGTGTGGTGTGTGTGTGTGTGTGTGTGTGTGTGTGTGTGTGGTGTGTGTGTGTGTGTGTGTGTGTGTGTGTGTGTGGTGTGTGTGTGTGTGTGTGTGTGTGTGGTGTCTTGGGGGGGTGGGTAATGCTGGGGTGTGTGTATGTGTGTGTGTATATGTGTGTGTGTGTGTGTGTGTGTGCTTGGGGGGTGGGTATGCTGGGGTGTGTGTATGTGTGTGTGTGTTGTGTGTGTGTGTGTGTGTGTGTGTGTGTGTGTGTGGTGTGTGTGTGTGTGTGTGTGTGTGTGTGTGTGTGTGTGTGTGTGTGTGTGTGTGTGTGTGTGTGTTGTGTGTGTGTGGTGCTGGGGGGTGGGGTATGCTGGGGTTGTGGTGTAGGAGAGGAGTGCTTTCAATGAAAAGGGATGTGTGTTTGTGACAGAGCAGATGAAGGGCACTTGAGGGAATATGTTTCTACCTAGAAGCTGGCGGTCTCTCTCTCTCCCTTTTCTCTTTATCTCTCCCCCTCCCTCTTATTCTGTCACTCTCGTCTTTCTACTTCCTTTGCACATTTTCCCTTACATTGCCTTTTTCTTAAACTGCATGCATATCCATCTCTCTCTTCTTTTACTTTGTCCACTTCTCCCCTCTTTTCCTCCCCATGTCCTTTCCCTTCTCCTCTCTCGCTCCTCCCTCTCAGGGGTTCTGACATATAAACACACTTCAGATAGGGGGCATTCTCCCTGCTGAAACATTCATGATGTACACATTTATTTATTCCCAGAGAGAGAGACAGAGAGACAGAGAGACAGAGAGACATAGAGAAAGATAAAGAAATAGATACTGCCCTGCCAATAGTTGAAGTTTCAATAGTTTCTGAAAATTCCACTTCCTGAGGTACATTTTCAAATATGTAAAAAGAAATACAGCCTGTGACAATCAGAACCGAGTCACTAATAAAAGTTTCAATGTATTACAAAGCAATACACCCTCAGCTAACAACCAACTGCACAATAAGGTGTTGATTCAGCATATAGCACTCTGAAACCTATCATCAGCTAAAGTTTTCATTATCACACATAGTAATACATCTACTACCATACATCTACTACCAATCCCACATTTAGAATATAATCTAGCAACTGGCTGTAGAGTGGTTGTAGAGGGCTTTCAGGTGGGTCATAGAGAGGTTTCATGTTGGTTATAGATCATTGGTTGGTGTAACACAGAGCTGAAAACATACACAGTGTAATGTGTGACTGTGGTGTGACCTGGACTACGTCAACAGGACATTCCCATTAGTCTAGCGAGCTATGCCTCTACCCACACATAGTGATATTAAACACATGGCCATAATGAACATTASTAATGTTTCTCCAGTGAACACTCACAAATGGCTGTCACTATTTCAGGAAAAACACTACTTGACGAAAACATTTCAGGGAAAAKACTCTTGTTCTACCAAGCTCAGGAGTCCAACCCTCTGGAGAGCTGTCCAACCATCTTATGTATTCTGATAGATGAGACCAATGGTAATACATGGTAGCTAGGTAGCTAGTAGTTCATATGTGTTAAGAAATGTGCTTCTAAGATGAGACACAGATCTTGAACCAACAGATATTCCACCTAGCTTTCTAGCCATAAGTGAGGAGGGAGTATGCCACTACTGCCTACGTCAAACCACATTGGTCTGTGGGGAGGCAGAGAGAGAGGGAGAGAGAGAGAGAGAGAAGAGAAATATAAATGGAAGAGTGTAGGGACTAAGGCGTCCAGAATTACAGGGTGTTACAGACCACTCATCTCAACAGTTCCTCAGAGACTTTACGCTGTGGTTACTTCATTATTGCCACTTATCTCACACACACACTCACCCTGTCCCTTCCCCTCTCTCCCTGTCCTTCACTCTTTCCCTGTCTCTTCCCCTCTCTCCCTGTCCCTTGCCCTCCCTGTCCCTCCCTCTCTCTCCCTCCTCCTGACTTTCACTTATTCACAAGATTCACAATACCTCTCCATCATTTAATATTTTTCCTCCCTTCTCTCTTTCCCTCTCTCCCTCCCACACACAAATGTATGGGTGGTCAGCTGGTGTGGGCGATGGGTGTTGGTGGGTTCATTGGGTGAGGAGAGAGTGTGAGAAGGAATGGTGTGTGCATACGTGGGTGGGTACGTGTGTGTGTGTGTGTGTGTGTGTGTGTGTGTGTGTGTGTGTGTGTGTGTGTGTGTGTGTGTGTGTGTGTGTGTGTGTGTGTGTGTGTGTGTGTGTGTGTGTGTGTGTGTGTGTGTGTGTGTGTGTGTGTGTGTGTGTGTGTGTGTGGTGTTAGAGATGGAGTGTGAGAGAGGTTTAGGTGTGA
Source organism: Salvelinus sp. IW2-2015 (assembly GCF_002910315.2). NCBI lineage: Eukaryota > Metazoa > Chordata > Actinopteri > Salmoniformes > Salmonidae > Salvelinus > Salvelinus sp. IW2-2015. Next base: position 27,194,179 of record NC_036866.1, read on the forward strand.
GAACATTTTGGCAGCAGGTAAAGGTTACAGTTTCATCTTGAAAGGCGGTCAAAATAACACCCCTCAGGTTGCAAATATTGTATTGTACAATACTGGGCTGTTTTTTGACACTGACCTAATGGTTGTTGTGGTTTGAAGTGGTTCAACGGATCCTACAGGAAGACTAAAACAAAAATTGTTTCCCAGATCATTCGTTAGGTCACTGCAAATGTTCTCATAAAACAAAAACTGTCCAGTCGTGGTGATGATTATAGAACGTTTGTATAAAACATTCACCTGATATTGCAAGAAAGTTCCTAGAATACATTTAATCTGTTCTTTTAAAAATCCCAGAATATTTCATTAGGTTGTGGGAACGTTGTGTGAGATTCCCAAAAGAGTTTCCAAACACAACTGTCCAGTTGTGCTAATTACTGCAATCTTTCTATTAGGTTGCAAAAAACTGTTGCCTGATGTTGCAAGAAAATTCCCAGAACACGTTTTATTTTCTTAAAAATGTCCTAACACATTTATTTACATTGTGGGAACATTGTGGGGATATGACAAGATACATATTAGAGAGAAATATTATTGTGTGGACATTTTTGTGTGGAATTAGGTGAATATTTTTTGCACCCTAAAAAAAACATTGTAGACTCATCCGTACAATTGGATTTTGGGAACATATCTTTTGTGATGTCCCCACAATGTTCTCACCAGACTGTTCCCACATCCTAATGAAATATTCTGGGAACCTTAAATAATAGATTAAGGAATCTATGCAATCTGTAATGATTCAGCTTTACAGATTCCGCAATATAAATTTAAAGGTAACATCCGATTGAGCCGACATATGCAGCCTTTACCGTGAATGCAGTCTCTGCTAAAGCGGGAACATTGCCTTTAAATTTCATTCGTAACGCTGAACTTCCCTAAATGTTTTATTTTGTAGGAAAGTTCTTGCAACATCCGGCGATTGTTTTATACAAACATTCTATAATCATCACCACAAATGGACAGTTCTTGTGTAATGAGAAAATTTGCAGCGACCTAACGAATGTTCTGGGAACGTTCACTGAACCAATGATGGTTTGCTGGGAAAACATTACTGGTACATATACATTGTGTTATTAGATTAGCTGGAAACCTAATGAGAACTTTTGTGGAATGTTCAATGGTGGTTGTTACAGAGGTTGTGCACATTTTAATACAACAATTTGCAGTCATTTCGCCAGTGTCTACTCTGAGACAGGCTGGTCATTCTGCATGGAGAATTGTCTGTTTTCCGCTGTGAGTTTGTTCTGTGGTCCAGTTCTGCTTGGCTGGCCAGTCAAGGTCAGTTCCCCCAGCCAGATCATTTGGTCATTGCCTCCATTTGGTCATTGCATCTGATTCATAGAATACATTTTTTTGGACACAAACTAGTGTGGGGATGAGGGTGTGAGGGAAAATGTGTGATTGGGCAAGAGAGAACACACTAACATTTTTTTCATTAAATCTCAGCCAAAGCACCCTCTCTTTCTGGTACCTCCCTAGGCTTTTGGAGTTGAGATCCTGTCCCTGCTGCTCTTAGGAAAAAGGGTTCAAAAAGGGTTATTCAGCTGTCCCCATAGGATAACCCTTTTTGGTTCCAATTAGATACCTTTTTTGTTGCAGGTAGAACCCTGTGGAACATTTTTTTTTTTTACAGGAACCAAAAAGGGTTCTTCAAAGGGTTCTGCTATGGGGAGAGTGTAGGATGTGTCTTCACGTGGGGATGGCATGTTTCCCCTCTGACATTATGACTATACTGAGGAGACAGGTCAACATGTGTTCTATAAGATGCTGTTCTATTAGATGCTGTATGCTAAGACTTCACTAATTCCCTTTTTCAAACTATCTATATTTCTCTCTAGTCTAATATTACCTGAGTATATCAGATACCATAGGAAGTAACTCGCTCTCTCTGTTCTCCTCTCCAGAGATGTTGGAGTCCAATAACTTGGTGACGTTTGAGGGCCAGGTGAATAGCTCTGCCTACCACACGTTCCTATTGGACGAGGAGAAGGGTCGTCTGGTGGTGGGAGCCAAGGACCACATCTTCTCCTTCAACCTAGTCAACATCAGCAGAGATATGGCACAGGTAACAGTTACAATACACTTATAACGCATTATAATCAATACACTTGCATATATACACCATAGTCTGCTTGTAGTCTGTCTGACTATACAGATGTAGGATCTTCATTCGAGCCAGTTTGCTACAGAAGGAAAATAATCCTGCAGCAAAAGGACATGTGAATTATTATGTGGATTATAGTTAATGAACAATTTTGTAGGGGTTGATACATTTTTCGTAAGGGAAAATCATGTCTGAAATTTCAAAGTGGAAATTACAAACTTCAGAAACCTTTTAAAACCTCAAATACACTACAAGTTTAACATTTCCTGCATTTCAGGAAAATTATCCTGCAACAGGGTGATCAAATTAAGATCTTACATCTGTAGCTACCTCACCCCTGTCAGTCTTAGCCAGTTTCAGCCAGGGACTCTGTTTCTACCATAGAGATAGATAGAGGACTCATCTTTGTATCTGTGCCATTATAACGTCCATGACAGCATAGGCAGTGCTATTGAGGCAATCTCCATTTTTAAGAATTACATTTTCTTCTTTACAATTGGCTGATCCCTCCTGATGACCCGGTTGAAGATGACTCTAACAGGGTCACCAGGAGGGATAGGCCAATAAAGTTGGAAGTCCCACCAAGGTGACTACATTAAAATGGTGGAAGCTCTCAATGGCGCTGCTCATGCTAATATAGCCTTTTGGCACATAGAGGCCTCTATCATTCTCCATGGTTTCTACAGAGAAGTGGCTGATGATTAATTCAGATCTGAGCTGTCGTGCAGGATCTCACACTGGCACGTTAGCCACGCCATGCACACCTGGATGAATAATGCGTAATCGAAAACAAAGTGGAGAACAAATCGCATTGTGACTCCACTACCCCCACCACACACATATACACATGTGAACATGTGAACATACACAGGCTCGCAAGCAGACACATACACATCAATGAAATCTCATAAAATATGAGCTTCCTCCTACAAAACTACATTTTGCAGTAACATTGCTGGCAGAACCACCTCAGCTAAATTAAGGCCTGTTAGCTGACCAGCTGCTTGGGTGAGGGTTTAGGGTTAGGGACTGGTTGAAGTTAGGATTGCTTGTGGCTGATTAAGGTTATTGTATCTATGTGTATTGTGTAGTGAAGTATCCTTATCTTTCTGTGTCTGTGTAGATCCCGTGGCCTGCCTCCACCTCCAGAAGAGACGAGTGTAAATGGGCAGGAAAGGACCTAATGGTGAGTAGTTACCTCATCTCACACTATCTCTCCCTCCCGAAGTACTACTTTTTACACTACAGTGGGATTATGTCATCTGTGTGTTGACACATGGACAGGAAGCTCGGAATCTGATCATAATCCCCTTGTCAAGATAGAGACATTACATGAACTTAATCAACTAGAGTCCAATCAACTGAAGTCACCCCATTGTTTCCTATGAGAATGCTCAGTGGCACATTTGAAGATCAGGAAGTGTCATATCAACATGTCACCATCTTGCTACATGTTTTTGGAAATATTGCATGAAGAGTGTGAGCTACTCTAGGAAGTGACTTTGCAGGCTAGCTCAGTGTATCTTAAGTTGAAAGCCGACCGGGGTACTGCAGACTACCAATAGCAACTAAATGATCTTTTGTCTGTGTGTGATTTTAAAGTAATCAGTTCAAGGACATACATCTGGTGAAATAGAAACAATTGTTGGTACCATGATTGTATTGAATTTTTATTTATTTATATATAGCCACCAATATTGACCACAAAGATTGTCATTTTCCGATTCGCTATAATGGGGTATCCTGTTTTCTGGAAACAATGCCTGCAGTACTGCAGTCAGCCTTCAACTTGAAATTCTCAATGCGAGGGGACAGTCGTTCTCCCCTGGTCTAACAATAGAACAGTTGACCTAACCACTGGGATACGGGGCTAACAGTGGACAGCCAATGGGCTTACAGTCACTGCTTTCAACACAGGAGCAGTGTCCTACTGTAACATCAGCTATGGCTGTGTAGAGACATGGGTATTTGTTATATAGAGCATGGTCTCTGTCTACACAGTTATATGGCATTAGAAATTCCCACTGCTATATCAAGTGTGTTTTCCTCAGTCTAAGAAGAGTGATGTCGATACCAGCAGCACCTCTATGCTACATATGTCCTCCTTGCATGACTAGCTCAGTCGTGTATATGTGTCCTGTATATCTGTCTGAATGCAAGCAGTACATTGTGTAAAGACTCAGAGAGACAGTTCCATCTATCTCCTTCTGACTTCCCTCTCAGACACAGCCTGGGGCCATGTGTTGCCTACAATATAAAATCATAGCTCCGCTGCGTCTGCCTCACTGAGTTCACAGGCACAAGGTCAAGCTATGCTGAGTTTCTATGGGGTTGATTTGAAGGGCCATCAGGTCTTTTGTGTGTGTGTTTTCTGTAAACATTCTGGAAGGGATGAGCGGGGAGCCCTGAAGGATGGTCTTTGTGTGTGAAGGGCAGAGGAGACATGAAGGAGAGGAAGAAAAAGAGGGCAGAGGGGAGAAGGAGAGAGGGAGAGAGGTAGCAGGACTACAGATGCCCTTTGATGAACTTGAACAAAGGCACTTGTGAACATGCCGCAGGGAAGACCGTGAAAGAGAGATGAGAGAGAGAAAATAATAGAAGCAGACATTTCTAATTTACTCTACATCTATGAAGAAAGGAGGGTGATACACAGAGCCAGGGAAAAAATAATGAAATCTGCACATCTGCACAACCAGCTAAACCACCCTGAAATGTCAGACAGCTCTTTGGAGGACAACAAAGGCATACCCAATCAACAGAGCTGCTTCCTGTCGATAAAGTCAGATCAATTTAGTCATGCATTATTTGTGGTTCTGTTTTCTCTTTTTTCCCATCAGTGTGATGACATTAATTTTCATATGAGGTCAGGCCTGTTGCATGCTCAGGCATGTGCTGACAGATCATGGGAAACAGGCTTTACAGCATGGAGACAGACACCCTACACTCACTACACTAAACAGTAAACTTAGATGAGGTTACAGTATGTAATGCTCATAACATTTTATTGTTGTGGGAAGGTTGCTGGTGCGTTGCAAGCTAGTTGCAGGGATGTTTCTGCATTAAAAAGTCTCACTGTTGATGTCCATCATAAAATCCCAGCTGTTTCAATACTCATCACATGTCCCTGAGCCTTTCTGATCAGGAGTCAGGATAGGAGAGAGGTCATTCAGTGTATATGGGGAGGGGGAGATGGAGAGAGAAATATAGGAGAGAGATATAGAGATCATTAAATAAAGAGAGAAAAACAGAGAATTACAGATTACTGTCCTCAATCTGAACAGCGAGTTGTTGCGTTATTACACAGCACAACAGTCTGGATTATCTCTGAAACAGCAGAAACAGCACTCACTCAGCTGGCCTGGGCATGATGGCATTGGTACAGTATAACCAATCAGGGCTGTTCCTTTCCCCAACATTGTTATTCACATGTAGTTGAAGTAGTTCCCTGCATATTCTTGGAATATTATTAATAGATTATTCAGACAGGACAAGTCTTTCATTCTGATTTCAGATGCCCTTTATTCTCTCAACCTAAATATTTGTTTTCCAGCATAGCTCTACTGTATGTGATGTTGTGTTAAGTCCAGAGAGGGTTAACACTTTTCTCTGTCCAGTGGATCAGCTCTGGATAGGAGTGCTTACTTCTGATGGACAAACTAGGTTTTGACCCAAATGGGCAGGACTGGGTTTTGATCCAAATCAACAGGACATGATTTTGCCCCAACAGCTTCAGAAAGCTTTATTCTCTGTGTATGATAGTTGTTTTCATAGTCTGTTTATCTCCTGCGTACCCATGATATGCAGTGGTGCAGCGGTCTAAGGCACTGCATCTCAGTGCAAGAGGCATCACTAAAGTCCCTTGTTTGAACCCAGGCTGAATCACATCCGGCTATGATTGGGAGTTCAATAGTGCGGCGCACAATTGGCCCGGCGTCTGGCCGGTGTAGGCCATCATTGTCAATAAGAATTTGTTCTTAACTGATTTGCCTAGTTAAATGAAGGTTAAAAAATATATACAAAATATCTCTCTTTTTCTATCTCCAGAGTGAATGCTCTAATTTCATCAAGGTGTTACAGCCATTTAACCAGACCCATCTGTATGTATGTGGAACCGGAGCCTTCCACCCTGTCTGTGCCTACCTGGAGGTGGGGAAGAAACTAGAGGTATACCAACCTGCATTGTAACTATTCACACATGTTTTCATCTTTCTGCCCACCCATCAGTCTGCTTACTCTAGTAATCGAGCTCTAGTGTTCTACTATTTACTGACCAATACGACAACACAAGCCATGGAAGAGGGAATGTCATGGTTTTTGCTGTCTGATTCAAGCCTTATATGAGCTGCAGCCAGATTACAGTATTAACAAAAACTCTACACTATAATGTGTGATTATGGTTTTGGCTTTCGATTTAAAACCATAAACCGTGGCGGTATTCTCTGAATCGTAATGATTCACTGATGGCCTGAAGAAAAATGGTTTTATTCGTTCAGTAAATGAGGTGGAAAATTCCATCGTCCAAAACATCCTCAATTCATTACTTTACAAATGAAACGCTGTGTGTTTGTGTGTGTTCTATGTCTCCTCTTCGTAATGTCAGTGAGTCAGGCTTATAAATGTGTTTCCTATTCATTAGACTGCAGAGAATTAGAGAGGGAGAATGTCTCTGAGAATAGTCGTCCCCACTCTTAACTGCCCGGCTGGGCCCACTTGTTAAAGTGACTCTATGACAGGGGTGACCAACCCTGTTCCTGGAGAGCTAACTTCCTGTATGTTTTCGGTCCAACCTCAGTTGTAACTAACCTGGTTCAGCTTATCAACCAATTATTAGAACCAGGTGTGCTAGATTAGGGTTGGAGTGAAAACCTACAGGATGGTAGCTCTCCAGGAACAGAGTTGGAGAGCCCAGCTCTATGAGAATGTAAAATATCAAAATCTGCAAAAATAGAGATACAATGTTTTTTCCAAGACGCCAACATCATGCATTGATGTCAATCGGACTTTGCGGTAAAATCAGAGTTCTAAATGCTCTATATTTGGAACTATTTCTTATGTAAACAGGACAGTGTGTTCAGGCTGGAGCCCCAGATAGAGAACGGTCGAGGGAAGAGCCCTTATGACCCCAAGCTGCTCACAGCATCCATGCTCATTGGTGAGTGACCCAAAACAAACTCACACACTCAACTTTCTTTATCAAGGCACCAATTTACCCCAGAACTTTTCACACACATAAAGAGGAGGTTAAACTTCTTCTCTCATCGCCACTCATTCATTATGCATATTTACAGTTAAGAGGAAGTGGATAAATGACAGGGCTGGATATATGCAGTATAGCAGGGCTGCCCAACCCTCTTCCTGGAGATCTACCGTCCTGTGGGTTTTCAGTCCAACCCTAATTTAACACACCTGATTCTACTAATTAGCTGCTCAACAAGACCTTAACTAGCTGAATCAGATACGCTAAATTAGGGATGGACTGAAAACCTACAGGACAGTAGATCTCCAGGAAGAGGGTTGGGCAGCCCTGCAGTATAGTGTTCATCATTCGTAGTGCTCTACAGTGGACACACTAATTTCCAAGCCTGTAAGAGTGGTAGATGTGTATGTGCAAACCTGTGTGTGTCAGCTTCATTTCTTCACCATGTTCATCACCAGAACCAGTTATACTATATGACATCACATCACCCCAACCAAAAGATGGTCATTTTCCAGCCCATGAACCCTTTGTCGCTCTCTCCTCTTTCTTCTCTCACCCGTCTCCCTCCTTTTCTCTCACCCCTGTCTCCCTCCTCCTCTCTCTCTCCTCGTTCTCCTCACCCCTGTCTCCCTCGTTCTCTCTCTCCTCTTTCTTCTCTCACCCGTCTCCCTCCTTTTCTCTCTCTCCTTTCTCCTCTCACCCCTGTCTCCCTCCTCCTCTCTCTCTCCTCGTTCTCCTCACCCCTGTCTCCCTCCTTCTCTCTTTCTCTCTCCTCTTTCCTCTCTCCTTCTCTCACTCGCTCCTCTTTCTCGTGTCTCCCCTCCTCTCTCTCACTCTCTCCCCTCCCTCCTTTCATGCAGCCAGCTACCTGGCCCTGAGTCTCTTCCTTGTTCTGGTTCGTTATCTGGTAGATTAAGGTGTTCCTTGTGACAACACATTCTACCTGTATTGTTAAGCCTGCAGGCACCATAATGTACCTGCCAGACTAATACAGACACTTGACACCTGTACATGAAAGGTTATGAGACACACACACACACACATCTGATATTGTCCTCCTCCTCTGTCCTTCAGATGGCGAACTGTATTCTGGGACGTCAGCTGACTTCATGGGGAGAGACTTTGCCATTTTCCGTACGCTGGGACAGCATCACCCAATCAGAACAGAGCAACACGACTCTCGCTGGCTGAACGGTGAGATGGAGATAAAGAACATTCTCAGTTCTGATGGTCTCAGTTCATTGAACTATGCTTGCCTGATGAGTTACCTTGCTTGATTCTTGAAGACTTGTGTTAGCTCCCCAAGCGGATGCCTAGGCTTTAGCTCAGCTAGCTAACATTCTGTTGGCATGCAGACGAGCCGGATTAAAACCATCTTAATTTGAGGCAGAAAGTGTCTCAATGACAGAATCTAAAAAGACAAACAGACAGAAGTTGAGACAGAAAGTTGTTCTCAGAGTACGATAACAGAGAAGACAGTGGAGAGCGAGTGTTAAATCCTCTGTGTTATTGACATGACTGCAGAGAGGGAGTGGTAGCAGACACAGTATGTTAAAGTTTTTACTGGGGAAGAAGTCATGGATTCCCTATTTCATTATTTGTTAAATTATATATATTTTTGTGTAGACCCCAGGTTTGTGAGTGTCCACATGATCCCAGAGAGTGACAACCAAGAGGATGACAAGATCTACCTGTTCTTCAGAGAGAATGCTATGGATGGGGAACACGCAGGGAAGGCTACTCAAGCACGCATCGGACAGCTCTGCAAGGTACACACACAAACACACTCAGACACCTCAGACTTAAACAGCTTCCTCTATCTCTAACAGAGTAAATGAGTGACAGCGTGTTTTCCATAACGGATGCTTTCATAACCAGGTATTTCTCTCCTCTCAGGTTATATTTAGCTGTGAAGTGTGTTGTGTTTGGTGTGGCTCTCTTCTTACTGAGGGAAACCTGAGAGGGAGAGGTGGTTAATACATGACACTGGAGCCAGAGAGACTACAGAGAGACTACGTAACAATGGTGGTACTGTTCGGATAATGGCTAGTATTGGCACAGACTAGTGTCTCCTCAGCCACCGAGTAGCGTGCACAACCTCCCAGCCTGATTTCTCAGTATGTGAGAAATCTGCTCTTCTCTACTCAACACAATCCATTCATTATACAGCGTGTCAGCCTTAATAGAGCGTAATAAATCACTGTGGATCTGGGTGTGGATGTGTTTCTTTTCTCACACTGGGAGCCTGTATTGTGTCGACGTGTGCAGAAAAACAAACACGCAAACGCAGACTCAAGACACTTTTGTCTTGATAAAGTAATATAAGAATCTGTAAGACTGCATTAAGCCGTTGTTGTCTGTTCGGGTGTCAATCATAGTTCTAAAATGCAGCATTGTAGTGTTGTTTTATAGGCGGGATGTAGTAAATGTTTGAGAGGTTCATTCTGGACTCTGGTGTGTTTCCCTCTATCAGAATGACTTTGGAGGCCACAGGAGTCTAGTGAATAAGTGGACCACGTTCCTGAAGGCCAGACTGGTCTGTTCTGTACCTGGACTCAACGGCATAGACACTCACTTTGACGAACTACGTGAGTGTTTAACTACCACTGTACATGTGTTGTGTTCTATGTCATGTGTGTGTGCCTGTGTGGGTATGAAGAGGGGCTGTAGTGTGTGTGGAAATATTATGTGTGTTGTGTGCCTGTGGGGTATGAAGAGGGGCTGTAGTGTGTGTGGATATGTATTGTGTGTGTGCCTGTGTGGGTATGAAGAGGGGCTGTAGTGTGTGTGGGATATGTCATGTGTGTGTGCCTGTGGTGGGTATGAAAGAGGGGCTGTAGTGTGGGTGGATATGTCTGTGGTGTGTGCCTGTGTGGGTATGAAGAGGGGCTGTAGTGTGTGTGGAATATGTTATGGGGAAACAAAATCATCTGCAGTATATTTCTAATGCTACTGTCTTGTGATTTGTTCTTCGATGCTAACACTTCAAGGTTGCTTTTGTTCTCAGAGGATGTGTTTCTGATGAGCTCTAAGGATCCCAAGAACCCCATTATCTATGCAGTGTTCACTACACTCCAGGTACGTACACCTGTCAGTCACTTGTTTAAACTCCATTGGAGGTGTATGGATCCTGTTGAAGATTTTTGCTGGAGCTGTGTGTATCTAACCTCTCTCCCTCTCTCTCTCTCTCTCTCTCTCTCTGTCTACCTCAGTAACATCTTCAAGGGTTCAGCAGTGTGTCTGTACAGCATGGCAGACATCAGAAGGGTGTTTCTAGGTCCCTATGCCACAGGGACGGCCTAACTACCAGTGGGTTCCCTTCCAGGGACGGGTACCATACCACGGGCCCGGAAACGGTAAGGGCATGACGGGGCCTTGGGTGGGGAGGGGCACACTTTACTTGAAGGAGCTATACATAAAGCATTACAGCACTTTTAGAATGTTACCATATACAGATTGTAAACTAGTGAATGAAATGGGACATGAAAGTAAGATTCACATTGTAATGGGTGTATTTGAATCCACAGTGCCCCAGCAAGACGTTCGGTGGATTTGATTCGACAAAGGACTTGCCCGATGATGTCATAACATTTGCCAGAGGTCACCCGGCGATGTTTAACCCCGTCTACCCCATCAACAACCGACAATCATAGTCCAAGACGGACACAGACTACCAGTTCACACAGATAGTGGTGGACAGAGTGGAGGCTGAGGACGGACAGTACGACGTCATGTTCATAGGCACAGGTACACACCATACACACACACACACACACACACACAACAAACACACACACACACACACACACACACACACACACACACACACACACACCACACACACACACACACACACACACACACACACACACACACACACAACACACACACACACACAACACACACACACACATACATACACACAATCACACGCACTCACACACAAACAGACACTGAGTAATGTAATGTGTGTATGTTGTGTGTGTTGTAGATATAGGGACAGTGCTGAAGGTGGTGTCCATCCCCAGAGGGTCCTGGCATGACCTGGAGGAGATTCTACTGGAGGAGATGACTGTGTTCAGGGTAGCTTACATCCACTGATATTGTATACAGCTAAAAGGACATGTACACTACATTAGTACATACGTATTACTCATACAGCTAAGGTACGATGATAACACAAACGTATCACAATTGGCTTATGTGTTTGTACAATTGTTCATGTATTTTCTCCCAGGAACAAGCTGCTATTACAGTGATGAAACTCTCTACAAAGCAGGTAACTAACTCTGATCATATCCCTCATGACATGAGCAGGACAGACAAGAAATGGATGTCACAATAAACATTTATACGGGAAAACAAACGAGGCATTCCTACGTTACAGAACCATGGCCTTAGTGAAGCTACAAATCAAATGTTATTGCTCCATAAATGACAGGTGTACAGATCCAGCCTCTAAATAGGGATACATCATCTTTCTGACATACAGTCAGCTACATTCATATGTAATGAAGGAGTAGTGTTTCTCACTAGTAGTCAGCTTTCATCAACGCCAACTAGGGTTCAACACGCCAACTCACACACTGAGCTGCAGAGGAGAGGGACACTACCATAGAAGAAGAATTTAACTGAATGAAAGCTATGCTATTCATAGAATTGCATTGTATTCCTAATACAGACTTGATGTGTCCTGTCAATGTCATGGGTGACACACCTAGCCTGAGGGCTTTATAGAGAGAAAAGAGACACTCATTATAAGAGTTTAACACGATGCTGACTAAGACAGAAGTCCATTGTTAGGATGTCAATCAACTGGTTTCTAATACGTGGGAAGGAAGAAAACTGTATTAGTATGCTATAGAAGGTGCCGAACACCAATATTAATATGATGTGGCCTTTCTGTTACTGTAAAAACACTACGGGGCTCTGAGAAAATGTATAAACCATTATGCGTAATATATAAATAATGCATCAATTTGATCAGGTATTTTGAATATTTTCTCTCTGTTTCCACAGCAACAGTTGTACCTCGGCTCAGAGCTGGGTGTATCCCAGATGCCTTTGCATCGCTGTGAGGTGTACGGGAAGGCCTGTGCTGAGTGCTGTCTGGCTAGAGACCCTTACTGTGCCTGGGACGGGACCGAGTGCTCACGATACTTTCCTATGGCCAAGAGGTATGCTCACACGCACACACACTCATTGCATAGTTAACTTTCAAGCAGTGTTATTCTCATTCAAAGACTGCACATAGTGGGTACACTATGAAGAAGAGAACATCAGATCGGAGGGATTGTTCATGTCCACAGATTAAGGATATACAGTATGTCAGCTAGCTGTGTTTCTGTTATCGTGGGTCTGATGATGAATAGAGCAGACCTTGTGTTGGAGCCAGAAAGCCCTGAAGGTAGCCAGGTCACATTTCTCACTGAGTCACAGAAGAATAACCTGAACTGTGTTTACTGGCAATGAGAACCAGTGTCAGTCGTACCTGCAGGCAGAATGTCTGGGTGAACGCAGGGTGAAATAAAGTGTTAACAGTTCTAGCTGTGTATAGGAGGAGGGGGTATATGTATGTATGTATGTGTGTATGTATGTGTGTGTGTGTGTGTGTGTGTGTGTGTGTGTGTGTGTGTGGTGTGTGTGTGGTGTGTGTGTGTGTGTGTGTGTGTGTGTGGTGTGTGTGTTGTGTGTGTGTGTGTGTGTGTGTGTGTGTGTGTGTGCGTGTGTGTGTGTGTGTGTGAGTGAGTGAGTTCTGCACTGTAGCCTTCCACCCACTCAAAGTCTCCACTGGGTTATTGATTTGAGATTTGGCCTGAAGGTCTCATATTTCTACATCTTTTAGACTCTGAATACTCTCATACTCTCTGAGAAAACAGCCCTGTAGGGAAGAGATTATATGTGAGAGAAGACACTAGTTCTTTCTCAATTAATAAATCTCTGTTTTGTTTTTCACTCTGGATATTCTGTTGTTTGTTCCGTCATTATTTACAATACGTGTGTGTGTGTGTGTGTGTGTGTGTGTGTGTTTGGAATCCAACCCCTCTGTATCCGTGACTGAGTGTGACTGTGTGATTCAGTCTGTGTAGCAGTTAGAGTGAGTGATTGATTAATTAGGTCTGAATTCCTCAGTCTCAACTACCCTGTAATTATATCTAAGCCTGTGGTCTACAGTGGTATGAAGCTCACTGGTGTTAGTTTATCAGCCTGGCTCACAACCACCAGCACAGCACATCCAGAACCACACACATGCACGTGCACATTCACAAACTCACTGTTGACATGTGTTTTTGCAGGAGGACAAGGAGACAGGACATCAGGAACGGAGACCCTTTAACCCAGTGTTCAGATCTGCAGCATCAAGGTATGTATTTACAAACAAACCTCCTCATGCAGTATTCCTCTATTCACATTATAATGGTTCTGAGTTCATGTAGTGTTCACACTACTATTTGTGTGTGTCTGTAGATAACCTGAATGGGCAGCCCACGGTGCTGGATAAGACGGTGTATGGAGTGGAGAACAGCAGTACGTTCCTAGAGTGTAGCGCCAAGTCCCAGAGAGCAGTCACCTACTGGCAGTACCAACAAGCCAATGACGACCGAAGACAAGACGTATGAAACCTGCTTTCACGAAATCTTAGACATACTGTAGAACTCCAGATAGCATTTCAATCATGATGTCCATAAATTAATGAAATACTGATTCCAGCACATCATACAGATTTCTGTATTACTATAGATACTAGATCCTGTACTGTAAAAAATACTCAAAATAATGGATATCAAATGTAGTACTGTTTATCTTAGTATGTAAAGTAAAATCAAGTCAAGTGAAGTAATCATTGTATTATTCCTTTCTGTGCAGATCAAATCAGAGGATCGTTTTGTACGTACGGAGCAGGGCTTGCTGATCCGCACATTGGACAAGAAGGATTCTGGGATGTATGTGTGCCAGGCAGTAGAACACGGCTTCATGCAGACGCTCCTAAAGGTCACCCTGGAGGTCATCGACACTGAACGCCTCGACGATCTCATTCATCGTGATGACGAAGACACCGCACACACCGCTACCACACACACCACCGCCCGGGACACGTCCACAGCCCGGGAATCGCCCAATCAGAAGCTTTGGTACCGTGACTTCCTGTCGTTAGTGAACCACCCGACCCTGAATAGCGTGGATGAGTTCTGTGAGCAGGTGTGGAAGAGGGAGAGGAAGCAGAGGAGGCAGAAAGCACACCTATCCCAACAGGTCCAGCTACACCAGCAGCAGCAGCAGGGCCTCGTGCACGCTCACACCCACGTGCACGCCCACGGCCTGGCGGCCAAATGGAAACACCTGCAGGAGAGGCAGAAGGGCCGCAACCGCCGGACCCACGAACTGGAGAGAGCCCCCCGCAGCGTCTGACCTCGCACCCACTGAATCCCATGACCCTCCAACCCCCAACCCACGTACCCTTTCCTCGTCCCCGAACACCCTCCGAACCTCCTCCCCTGCCTCCTCTGCCCCATACAGAGATAAAGACTCGTTCCACACTGACTTTGTACAGAGAATCTCAACTGGAAACAAAGGCAATATCCCGCCCTGGTCGATGTGTAGGCTGCGTGGGCACCCATGTTTACAGTGACACGGCACAGAGACACAGGATGATACAGTACTATTATATTCTATTATCTCAGCTGGCCTCTGTGGCCCCAGCACCATGGAGGGACAGTGTCAGCCAACATGAGGACTGGACTTCATGTAATTACATGCTCTCTCTACTATTGAATAACCTATTGAAAACATGGCTCTGTCTCCGCAGTAGTATGGCTTTGTATAGCTCATCGTTGTTGTCCACCCAGATTTAGTGGGTATCTTCTATTAACAACCACTATCTTGGAACAAGGGATGATAGTGTTTGATGACATACATGACTGAGCAGGGATGTACCTTATGTGTGTATCACAAGGACAATTATAATATACAGGTCATGTAAAGCACAACGGTTTGATGTTGAGAAGATTCTATGAGATATGAAGAGTTCTGAGGAGAGAGGAGGATGCCCGAGCACTGCAAGAAAATAAATCCATGGCTACTGAAAATTCAGTAGTCATGGATTTATAACTAAAGATGTTATTCTAACTTAAATCAGACATGTAAATATGCTTTGAAACATTATTGTACAAAAGGGAATGGTTTGCGGGTTTCTTGTTACATGATGCTGTTTCACCATAAACAATTGAATTAAGCAGTAGGTTAAAAAAGTATCCAACAAGATTCTGAAAGTGATTGTGTTCAGTGTATAGATAATCTCTCCCTTCCAAGACACAAATGTTTTGATGTTTTGATGTTAATCTTTTTGATTTGTTCAGAGTCCTGTATAAAATATGTTACATCGTTGAAGTTGACTTTATTTGAAATATTTTCTTCAATTTATGTTTCAGTCAAACCCCTGCATCCCAGTTGAACTATTCAATCTGTGTCGCGGAGCGTTAAAGTTGGCGTGATAGAAATGGAAAAGTAATTCCTGATTGAGATGTCATATGCAGYGTTTACCGTGAATGCAGTCTCCGCCAACGCGGGAACATTGCCTTTGAATTTCAATCATGCTGTAACACTGAACGTCCTCGATTCGGATAGAATAGAACCCTAAAACTTTGTCGTCTCTGCATCGACTCTGTCACATGTTGTTTAAATGAATAAATTACTAAATTTGCAAACAAAACTTGTTTCCAACACACACAKATTTATAGATATGTATATGTACATTGTGAAAAAAATATTTGATATAAGTTGATCTATTTCAGAAAACATTTTGTAACATCTATTTTTTATTGTTTTATATCATTATAACCCTGTTGTTACTTTATGATAACACCTACATGTACAGTGCATTCGGAAAGTATTCAGACCCCTTGACTTTTTCCACATTTTGTTAAGCCTTATTCTAAAATTGTTTCAATTGTTTTTTTTCCTCATCAATCTACACACAATACCCCATAATGACAAAGCAAAAACTGAAATATAACAAGTATTGGTATTACGCAGCTCTTTCAGAGTGACCATCGGGTTCATGGTCACCTCCCTGATCAAGGCTCTTCTCCCCCAATKGCTCAGTTTGRCCGGGCGGCCAGCTCTAGGAASAGTCTTGSTGGTTCCAAACTTCTTCCATTTAAGAWTGATGGAGRCCACTGTGTTTTTAGGGACCTTCAATGCTACAGACATTTTTTGGTACCCATTCCGAGATCTGTGCCTCGACACAATCATGTCTTGAAGCTCTACGGAGAATTCCTTTGACTTCATGCCTTGTTTTAGCTTTGTCATTATGGGGTACTGTGTGTAGATTGATGAGGGAAAAAATTAATACATTTTAGAATAAGGCTGTTACGTAACAAAATTTGGAAAAAGTCAAGGRATCTGAATACTTTCCGAATGCAATGCAACATGTACATGCTGGCAAACAGGACCAACTAACAGAGCAAATACTTTCCACTCATTAAAAAAACACCACTGGTGTTTTATGGAACATGCAGGCTTCTATTACAATAGTTAGCATACCACTAATGTAACGTATATGTCCATGTCCGTTTGTCCATGTCAGACTGCAAATGTACTACATAGCGTACCATACTCTTCCAGCAAAATACAGATATTGTGTTATTTTCCAGGAGCATAGTGTATCTGTCCTATGTATTTTCAGCAGAATCACTACAGTATGTACTTTACATGTGTTTTCTATGTACTTCAGGATGTGTGTTTCATTTTGGAATATCTCAACAGAGACAGACACAGAGAACCTGGAATGTAGTTGTGAACATAACATACACATTGAAGAGTAAATCCTATGGTCCAACAGTATGACACTGTGCTAATTGCATGTGAATGCCATTCTAGTGTACCTTTGTTTATATAACTGTGTAATGTTTCATGTTGTTTCTGATGGTATGCTCTTAGCTTAGAGGCAGTACATGTTAACCTGTTACTGAGGTGTAAATACTCTATTTTCAGTAGGAAATATAAGGCACACAATCGATTACTGGAAGTACTGACATACTTTGAAGAACACTAAAGTACTGCATAACTGAAGTACTCAGACTTTAATTTTATCATACCAGAGTTCCTATTTTAGAACCGGTATTCTTCAGTATAAAAGGTGCTGGTTCTCTGTACCGGTCATCTCCAGCCAACTTCAACCACTAGCAGGACTGCTGAGTGTAAATGAGGGAGTAAACCGATGCTGCTGTATTGACTGTGTTTGGCATGATGATGATGATGATGATGTACTCTACTGTTCTAATAAAAATCTCTTCCTAAAGCCTGGTTTTACTGACCCTGTCTTGTTATTTGTTATATCTGAGAYTGTTACTCTACCACACTACCACAATGCTACTAAGTCATGGGCACTGCAATTGGTACATAAATTGTTGCACTTTAAATTAATGATGCAGTATATACCCATTGATTCTAGAATAATATAACTTCTAAATGCCTAATGAGCTTAGTTCAACTGTTGTACCACATCATAACCCAAAATAAGCTTGTTTTACTCAATCGTTTGTAAATAATGTAATTGTAAACAAATACTGTATAATCTCAAAACTTGGACTGGGATTCAATCTGATTGGCTTTGTCCGCAATGCACGTTTTAAAGTCAAGGTTCCTGTGTTTGCGGTGACAACATTCACCGTAAATGTTGTAAATGTCAGCTCAATAGGAAATTACCTTTAAATAGCGCATTTTCCAATTCCACGATCTAATTGAATATCGGCCTTTGTTAAAACTATAACTTTAATCTCACGCTTGTTCAGTCCTTGCATCCATAGCTGTCTATGAATTTGAATGTCCTCCCCCAGCCCTCAGATTTCTATTTAAACTGTAGCGGGATTACCGCTTCGTTGTTGTTTGAACTGCAGATGTCCCTTTTAAAACTAAAATCCACGGTGGGCTTGGTCATGTTAATCTATTTAAAATATCAACACATTGAGATGAGACATTTGGTTGTTGAGGGTGTCGTTACAGATTTTCTCTTTTGTTAGCATGAGCCAATAGTTGTAATACAATTGCAGTATTTTAATGATGATATTCCATACACTAAAGCTATAGACCTAGCTAACAGCACACAGCCCATTTACCACCAGTATTTAATAAGTATTATAAATTACAGGCACTGAAAGTATAATTCATGCTCGATGATTCATCATCTCGTCCTATGATAAAAACAAAAAAACAAACAGAAATCTCTGCAGATTAATGATATTATGGTTTGACATAGCTGACATGCCTTTGCTTTGAAACATCACTGTCTGTCTTGTGGTACGTGACTGCCCCCCTCTGGCAGAGCGGACCTTTGTCATCATGGATCAGTTACAACTATCCTCATGTCCCTCACCACCAGGGACCACCACAACTCTCACAAAGGACTGCTATATCCAAAGGACCTTACACGAGGGACAGAATGAGAGAGATACACTTCCCCTTTCACAATGAAACATGCCTCTCCTTAAGAAAGTCACTTTAGTAAGAAATCACTAATTCAATTCCCAATGTCCAAATACAACAAAAATAATAGAAATTGAAAATACTCATGTCACTATGACCTTTCCAATACAGTCCTCCTCCTCTCTCTCTCCTTCCTCTCCTTTACAGCGACTGAGGGGCAGAGGCGAAATGGTACAGAGATACAGTCGTTTAAAGACACTGGGGAATAAGGGAATAGGGTTCTACTGGAGGGCATGAATCACACACACACACACACACACACACACACACACACACACAACACACACACACACACACACACACACACACACACACACACACACACACACACACACACACACACACACACACACACACACACACACACACACACACACACACACACACACACACACACACACACGTACCCACCCACGTATGCACACACCATTCCTTCTCACACTCTCTCCTCACCCAATGAACCCACAGGTACACACAGCTGGCAAGTGTCTTCACTGACATTTTCAACCTCTCCCTGACCCAGTCTGCAAGAAAAAATATGTGAACCCTTTGGAATTACCTGGATTTCTGCATAAATGGGTCATAAAATTTGATCTGATCTTCATCTAAGTCACAACAATAGACAAACACAATCTGCTTAAACTGTCTGCTTAAACTGCTCAAACAATTTTACGTTTTCATGTCTTTATTGAACATACCATGTACACATTCACAGTGTAGGGTGGAAAAGTATGTGAACCCTTTGATTTAATAACTGGTTGACCCTCCTTTGGCAGCAATAAACTCAACCAAATGTTTTCTGTAGTTGCAGATCAGACCTGCACAACGGTCAGGAAGAATTTTGGACCATTCATCTTATCAAAACTATTTCAGTTCAACAATATTCTTAAGATGTCTGGTGTGAACTGCTCTCGAGGTCATGCCACAGTATTTTAAATCGAGTTGAAGTCAGGACTCTGACTGGGCCACTCCAGTAGGCTTATTTTCTTCGGTTGAAGCCATTCTATTGTTGTTGATTTACTTCTTTGTTTTTGGGTTGTTGTCCTGTTGCATCACCTAACTTCTGTTTAGCTTACATTTTTCCATCAATGATAGCAAGCTGTCATTGAAAACCACCATAGTCCCTGTGCCCAAGAACGCCAAGGTAACCTGTCTAAATGACTATCTTCCCGTAGCACTCACATCAGTAGCCATGAAAGGCTGGTCATTGCACACATCAACACCATCCTCCCAGACACCCAGGACCCACTCCAATTTGCATACCGCCCCTACAGAGCCACAGATGACGCAATCTCTATTGCACTCCACACTGCCCTTTCCTACCTGAACAAGAGGAAAACCTTCGTGACAATGCTGTTCATTGACTATRTCTTAGCATTCAACACCATAGTGCCCTCCAAGCTCATAACTAAGCTCAGGACCCTGGTACTGAACACCTCCCTCTGAAACTGGATCCTGGACCATCTGAAGTCCTCTACCAGGTGGTGAGGGTAGACAACAACACATCCGCCATGCTGACCCTCAACACGGGAGCCCCTSAGGGTGTGCTTAGTCTCCTCCTGTACTCCCTGTTCACCCACGACTGCGTGGACGCGCACAATGGTGGTTGGCCTGATCACCGACTACCTATTGACCCAGAGGTCTTCATCTATATTCCTAAACCCTTTGGTGGACCACTACAAATGCAGATGCCAGCTGCAGTTGACTTTAGATTCCATGAATAGGCCATATGCATAGTCATAAGGTTTACTTGCAACCAAAGGTTAGAAATGTTAGAAGGATGTAGTGCCTACTTTCTCACACACCCTCCCCTGAACCTCAACATGTCTGTCGTTTATCCACCTGGCGAAGGACCTCTCAGCACATTCATCACATTACTAAACTACACTTCGTCATTATTTCACATAGACCTTACATGTGGCAATGGTACTGTCTTTCTGTCTGATCTGTCGCTCATCAAAGACTTGTAGGGTTATATCTCTGCCCTGTCTGTTCTCATTGAGTGACAGAACTGAAGTGATTTTCTGGAAAATCTAATTCTGCAGACCAGTGTATTGACTTGATCAAGAGTAATGCCTCGGACTGGAGCAATCCTAATGCTCTTCAAATAGGCGGGCTGCGTACTCTGTTATTTTGAACCCCCTGAGTTGGCAGTGTGCTCAGAGTGTCAGCACATCCCTAGTCCGGGTAGAGGAGAGAGGAGAGTAGCCTATTTGAGTATTAGCACTAACAGTGATGTTGTGTCTTAGCCTTGGCAGTAGCAGTGATGTTGTGTTTAAGACTTGGCAGTAGCAGTGATGTTGTGTTTTAGCCTTGGCAGTAGCAGTGATGTTGTGTTTTAGCCTTGGCAGTAGCAGTGATGTTGTGTGTACAGCCTTGGCAGTAGCAGTGATGTTGTGTTTTAGCCTTGGCAGTAGCAGTGATGTTGTGTTTAGCCTTGGCAGTAGCAGTGATGTTGTGTTTTAGCCTTGGCAGTAGCAGTGATGTTGTGTTTTGCGCTTGGCAGTAGCAGTGATGTTGTGTTTTGCCTTGGCAGTAGCAGTGATGTTGTGTTTTAGCCTTGGCAGTAGCAGTGATGTTTGTGTTTTAGCCTTGGCAGTAGCTGATGTTGTGTTTTAGCCTTGGCAGTAGCAGTGATGTTGTGTTTTAGCCTTGGCAGTACAGTGATGTTGTGTTTTGGCCTTGGCAGTAGCAGTGTGTTGTGTTTTAGGCCTTGGCAGTAGCAGTAAGTGTTTGTTTTAGCCTGGCAGTAAAGCAGTGATGTTGTGTTTTAGCCTTGGCAGTAGCAGTAATGTTGTGTTTTAGCCTTGGCAGTAGCAGTGATGTTGTGTTTTAGCCTTGGCAGTAGCAGTGACAGTGTATAAGTATGCAATAACATTGGCAGTAAACCACTAGGGCTGGACAGAGTGCCAGAATGACGGATGAGGTTTGGTCTCCTTTACCCAATTTCACGCTTTCAAATTGTCTATTCTATCTCACTTTCATTTGTCTGACCTTTTCTATGAGCACACAAAGAGAGAGAGAGGGGTGTGAGAGAGAGAGAGAGAGAGGGGGGGTTGCAGGAAGAAATAAGAGGAGAGTGAAAGTGAAAGCGAGAAGAGAGGAGGTAGACAGAAAGCCTCCGACATAGTGTGCACTATGGTAGGAATACTCTTTATGTGGACTTTACTGTAGAATTCACTGTAGTATACTGTAGTACACTATAGTATACATGCTTTAGTAAAAAAAGAGTAGCACTGTATAATCGCTGTTGTGTTTTTGCAAACTGTATATTACTATAGTATTTACTGTAGTGTTTTTGCAGACTGCAGTACGGTATACTGTAGTATTTACTGTAGTTTTTTTGTGGACTGTAGTATACCATAGTATTTACTGCAGTGTTTTGGGGACATTACTGTAGTAATTACTAAAGTGTTGTTGTTTAATTATCTTTGACATAAACATGGGGGTCTTTCTCCTTGAGGACACCTACTGAAAAAAATACTAAAAGCGAAAATGTTCCATAACCTGTAAGTAGGTAGATAGGTAGGTAGTAATGGGTTCTGAATGGAGAGCTCAGAGCTTCTGTTTTTTTTCTATAACATTAGAGAGCACAATATATGGTGAATACTTGGCAGGTAGGTTTCTCACTTGGCATGTAGGTTTCTCACATGGCATGTAGGTTTCTCACAGGTGGCAAAAAATGGGATATTGGGGAATGTGCAGGGTATATACACATATTAAATACTTTAGTATTCACTATAGATAAACAACGTAGTATTTTTGTGGACTGTAGTGTTTTTGCTGACATTTCTGTACTATTTAGTAAAGTGTTTATTTTGTAGATAATACTGTAGTATTTACTATAGTATTCTACAGTATACTGCAACATTCTATAGAACGTACTACACAGTAGTGAGGGACACTACTGTGTGTAGTATAGTATTCTACAGTATACTACAGAATTCTATAGAAACAGTAGTATTTTTTTATGTGGGCTTGTTTTTACTCTCAGAGAACGTGATTTCATTGGGCTTATACACTAGGACCCTAGCCCCATGTAAAGTAGCATCTGGCTGGCTTCCCCAAGTCATCTGCTCTATTTTTTGGTATTCTGTTTGGTTGCTGCTACTGRAACAGTTTACTGGGCTCTCCTACTGGAACAGTTTACTGGTCTCTTCTACTGGAACAGTTTACTTGGCTCTGCTACTGGAACAGTTTACTGGGCTCTGCTACTGGAACAGTATACTGGGTTTCTGCTACTGGAACAGTTTAACCTGAGCTTTCTGCTATGGGCTTACTTGGAACAGTTTACTTGGCTCTGCTACTGGAACAGTTTAACTGGGCTCTGCTACTGGAACAGTTTACTGGGCTTCTGTACTGGAACAGTTTTACCTGGGGCTTCTGCTACTGGAACAGTTTACTGGGCTCTGCTACTGGATACAAGTTTACTGGGCTCTGCTACTTGGAACAGTAAGTCTTTACTGGGTTCTGCTACTGGAACAGTTTACTGAGTCTCTGCTTACTGAAACAGTTTACTGGCTCTGCTACTGGATTTACTGGTTTTAGCTGGTTTGGGCTCTGCTACTGGAACAGTTTACTGGGCTCTGCACTGAAACAGTTTACTGGGTTCTGCTACTGAGACAGTTGGTCACCTGGGCTTCTTGCTACTGGAACAGTTTACTGGCTCTGCTACTGGTAACAGTTTACTGGGCTCGCTACTGTGAAACAGTTTACTGGGCTTGCTACTCTGGAACAGTTTACTGGGCTTTACTCTGGAACAGTTTACTTGGCTCTGCTACTGGAACAGTAATATCTGGCTCTGCTACTTAAACTTTACTGGGTGCTCTGCTACTGGAACAGTATACTGTGCTCTGCTTTGGAATAGTATATCCTGGGTCTTGCTACTGAAACAGTTTACTGTGCTCTGCCTTTGGAATAGTATACTGGGTTCTGCTACTGAAACAGTTTACTGGGCTCTGCCTTTGGAATAGTATACTGGGTTCTGCTACTGAAACAGTTTACTGGTCTCTGCTGCTGGAATAGTATACTTGGGTTTTGGCTACTTGAAACAGTTTACTGGGCTCTGCTACTGCGAGAGTAATACTTGGCTCTGCCCTTTGGCAGATAGTATACTCGTGGTTCTCGCTACTGAAACAGTTTATACTGGGTTCTACTTTACTGAAACAGTTTACTGGGCTCTGCTACTTGAACAGTTTTCTGGGCCTTTCTGCTACTGGAACAGTTTACTGGGCTCTGCTACTGAACAGTATCTGCTCTGCTAGCTGATACAGTTTACTGGGCTCTGCTACTGGAACGTTTACTCTGGGTCTCCTTGCTACTGGAACAGTTTACTGGCTTGCTCTGACAACGTTTACGGGTGTCGTGCTACTGAAACAGTTTACTGGGTTCTGCTACTGGAACAGTTTACTGGGCTCTGCTACTGGAACAGTTTTACTGGGTTCTGCTACTGGAACAGTTTACTTGGCTCTGCTACTGAACAGTTTACTGGGCTCTGCCTTTGGAATAGTATATCTTGGGTTTCTGCTACTGGAAACAGTTTACTTGGCTCTGCTACTGAACAGTATACTGGGCTCTGCTACTGAAACAGTTTACTTGGCTCTGCTACTGAAACAGTTTACTGTGCTCTGCTACTGGAACAGTTTACGTCTGGGCTCTGCTACTGGTACAGCAGTTTACTGTGTTGCCACTGGAACAGTTTACTGGGCTCTGCTACTGAAACAGTTTACTTGGCTCTGCTACTGAAACATGTTTACTGTGCTCTGCTACTGGAACAGTTTACTATGCTCTGCTACTTGAAACAGTTTACTGTGGCTCTGCTACTGGAACAGTTTACTGGGTCTGCTACTGAAAAGTTGTACTGTGCTCTGCTACTGGAGACAGTTTACTGGGCTCTGCTACTGAAACAGTTTACTTTGTGGTTTCTGTTGCCACTTGAACAAGTTTACTGGGCTCTGCTACTGGAACAGTTTACTGGGCTCTGCTACTGGAACAGTTTACTGGGCTCTGCTACCAACCAGACGGGTAAGTGCAGGAAAGAGACAGGTGTGCTAACTAAAAGCTGGTGCTAAAATGTAATTAGAATGAAATAGCCATTAAAAAAACAGTACCCAGAACACTGTGCAGTTTGAGTAACAGCAGAAAATACACAGGGAGATGGAGCTCCATCTTGTTTTTAACTTGCATAGTCATTCTGTCTGTAAAATGTTGTTACGCTAGACAGAGAAACAACATTCTATTGTGGCTACCTACTGATTTTGAGGCAAAACACAAATACATACAGTTTGTCAAATACAGAACAGAACCTCAAACTGACATAAAAACGTACAATGTATGCATGTCCCCCAAAAATGTGTTCCATTTTGACAAATAGTTTTCGACTTAGCATAAACAGCACATTTACTATAATTGTGAGTGAAAACCAGATGATCTTTCAGGGCTCTACTCACACAGCCAGATTGGATGTTTGATATAACTGTTGGAGTGGTTTTCTGCGTCGATCTGTCCACTAATTACTGATCAGAGCCCTAGTCGCCAGACAAACACAGAGAAAAACAATGACTGGAGTTTTACAGACTTAAAGAAAACACAAGAAAAAAAAAAAGATCAAACAGTCCCATAGTCAAAGATATGCTAGACCCTACTATAAACTGGTCAGACAATGGTGTCTGTCTTAAACCTAGCTGAAAACTTTATTTGAAATAACAACAATCCTAATGAAGAGGACACGCTTATGTTAGAGGTATAAAGGACACGCTTATGTTAGAGGTCTCACAGATGCTGGCACCCGTTAGTCCATACAGGAGTAATTCCTGTAGAATACATTAACTGCAGCAGATCCAGCAGTTCAAGAAATTTGGACTATAAGGTTCTATCTGACATTTTGGTCAAAAATAAATTATTCACATAGAGTTGCTCAATCTACAATGCAAATAATAATAATTGAAAGTTCTATCTGCGCAAACACTTTCAACATGATGCTATAAGATTATAACTGCAATCCAATCACACAATGCTGGGTTGTCAACAAAACATCATTGTATGTACATTGATATATTTATTGGGTCATGAAAGAGGAAGAGTTCTGAGATATGAACTTAAAAAATTCTAATTATCTCAAGAACCTCATAGTCCCAAGTCCTTGATTATTCATATAATAGGTTCTGGTCCTCTTTTGACATTTTTTCCACTTTTTAAGAAGAATGGCCATAACTTAAGTTCTTCAAATCAAATCAAATTTTATTGGTCACATATACATTTTTAGCAGATATTATTGCGGGTGTAGTGAAATGCTAGCTCCAGCAGTGCAATAGTATCTAACAATTCACAACAATACACACATATCTAAAAGTAAAATAATGGAATTAAGAAATATATAAATATTAGAACGAGCAATGTCGGAGTGGCATTGACTAAAATACAGTAAAATAGAATAGAGTATATACATAAGAGATGAGTAAAGCAGTTTATAAACATTATTAAAGTGACTAGTGTTCCATCATTAAAGTGGCCAGTGATTCCAGGTCTATGTATATAGGGCAGCAGCCTCTAAGGTGCAGGGTTGAATAACCGGGTGGTGGCCGGCTAGTGATGGCTATTTAACAGTTTGATGGCCTTGAGAAAGAAGCTGTTTTTCAGTCTCTCGGTCCCAGCTTTGATGCACCTGTACTGACCTCGCCTTCTGGATGATAGCGGGTTGAACAGGCCGTGGCTCGGGTGGTTGATGTCCTTGTAGGTGTCCTGGAGGACAGGCATTGTGCCCCCGGTGATGCATTGGGCAGACCGCACCATCCTCTGGAGAGCCTTGCAGTTGTGGGCGGCGCAGTTGCCATAACAGGTGGTGATACAGCCCGACAAGATGCTCTCAATTGTGCATTTGTAAAAGTTTGTGAGGGTCTTAAGGGCCAAACCAAATTTCTTCAGCCTCTTGAGTTTGAAGATGCGCTGTTGCACCTTCTTCACCACACTGTCTGCGTGGGTGGACCATTTCAGATTGTCAGTGATGTGTATGCCGAGGAACTTGAAGCTTCCCACCTTCTCCACAGCGGTTCGTCAATGTGGATAGGGGAGTGCTCTCTCTGCTGTTTCCTGAAGTCCACGATCAGCTCCTTCGTTTTGTTGACATTATTTTCCTAGCACCACTCCGCCAGGGCCCTCACCTCCTCCCTGTAGGCTGTCTCGTCATTGTTGGTAATCAGGCCGACTACTGTTGTATCATCTGCAAACTTGATGATTGAGTCGGAGGCGTGCGTGGCTACGCAGTCATGGGTGAATAGGGAGTACAAGTTGGACTGAGCATGCACCCTTGTGAGGCCCCTGTGTTGAGGATCAGCGAAGTGGAGGTGATGTTTCCTACCTTCTCCACCTGTGGGCGGGCCGGACCCAGTTGCACAGGTCGGGGTTCGGACCCATGGCCCCGAGCTTAATGATGAGCTTGAAGGGTACTATGGTGTTGAAGGCTGAGCTATAGTCAATTAACAGCATTCTTACGTAGGTATAGCTATTGTCCAGATGGGATAGGGCAGTGTGGGGATGGCGATTGCATAGTCTGTGGATCTTTTGGGGCAGTAAGCAAATTGAAGTGGGTCTAGTGTGTCAGGTAAGGTAGAGGTGGTATGATCCTTAACTAGCCTCTCAAAGCACTTCATAACTAGCCTCTCAAAGCACTTCACTTCACTTCACAAAAGTGAGTGCTATGGGGCGATAGTCATTTAGTTCAGTTACCTTTGCTTTCTTGGGTACAGTAACAATGGTGGACATCTTGAAGCAAGTGGGGACAGAAGACTGGGATAGGGAGAGATTGAATATGTCCGTAAACACTCCAGCCAGCTTGTCTGCGTATGCTCTGAGTACGCGGCTAGGGATGCAGTCTGGGCYGGCAGCCTTGCGAGGGTTAACACGCTTAAATGTCTTACTCACGTCGGTCCTGGGGAACGAGAGCCCACAGTCCTTGGAAGCGGTCCGCATCTATGGCACTGTGTTATCCTCAAAGCGGGCGAAGAAGGTGTTTAGCTTGTCCAGGAGCAAGACGTCGGTGTCTGCGACATGTTTGGTTTTCTCTTCGGAATCCGTTGACACTGCCACATACGTCTCGTGTGTGAGCCGTTGAATTGCGGCTCCACTTTGTCTCTTTACTGACGTTTTGCCTGTTTGATTACCTTACGGAGGGAATAACTACGCTGTTTGTATTCAACCATATTTCCAGTCACCTTGCCATGGTTAAATGAGGTGGTTTGTCCATTCAGTTTTGCGCGAATGCTGCCATCTATCAACGATTTCTGGTTCTGGTTTGGATAGCTTTAAATAGTCACAGTGGAAACAACATCCCCTATACACTTCCTGATGACCTCAGTCACCGTGTTCGTGTATACGTCAATGTTATTCTCAGAGACTACCTGGAACATATCCCAGTCCGCATGATGAAAACAATCTTGAATCATGGATTCCGATTGGTCAGACCAGCTTTGAATAGCCCTTAGCACGGGTACTTCCTGTTAGAGTTCCTGCCTATAGGAAGGTCGGAGCAAAATGACATTTCAGAACTATAAGGTTCTATCTGCGATTGCACCCCCTTAAAAATATATGATTTACAAATATCTCAGGATTTTGATACCCTGCACTTAAGGTACTTTAAGGTGAGGATCTTAATGGGTTATGAAAGAATAATTCACTACAAAACAGAGATGTGGGATGTGAAAACGTTGATTCCCAATAACTCAGAACTATGCTTTGTGCATATATAACCTTATACTGTAGTCGCAAGGTCACGAGTTGTAAAGGTTATCAATGTGTGATTCATCTCTGTCCAGTGTCTTGTGGTTCTGTTTAGAGGTGACTCAGGTCAGTCACGCTGCAGTGAGTCAAAAGGTCACAGGTTATCAATTAGAGATAAAGGAAATGTAAACTGAACACAGGCTTTTAACAAGGTAATGAGAAGTGTCAGTGAACACACACACACACACACACACACACACACACACACACACACACACACACACACACACACACACACACACACACACACACACACACACACACATCTCTTATACACATCTAGATGTGTATAAGAGACAGGTTCCAGCCCCTCCCAATTAACAAATTAAGCACTGGAAGCACACAAACACACACCCACACACACACACACACACACACACTTCTAAGTGGCGCAGTGGTCTAAGGCACTGCATCTCAGCTAGAGGCGTCACTACAGACAACCTGGTTTGAATCCAGACTGTATCACAACCGGCTGTGATTTGGAGTCCCATAGGGCGACGCACAATTGGCCCAGCGTTGTCTGAGTTTGGCCAGTGTAGGCAGTCACTGTAAATAAGAATTTGTTCTTAACTGACTTGCCAAGTTAAATAAAGGTTAAATCAAATAATAACACACACAGCACCACAATCCAGTCTACAGGGTATTGTTACACAGTCTTACAGGGTGTCACATAGATTACCTGTTATCTCTAAAGGACGAGGTCAACATTTCCAGACCCTAACATATACTATCAGACACTCAACTTCTGGGAGTAATTCAGACATCAGTATGGCTTAAACTGAAGTAATGCTTCCCACCTCTCTGACACCCTCTCCTATTCTTTCAACACCTCATACAGGTTAAGCACTTGTCCTGGTGGACCACAGTTTTATCTGAGCCTGAGGATTCTCTGGAGCTGACGACTAAACGGAGTTAAACAGGACCCTAACCCAACTCCTGCTCCTCCACACAGGAACCAGTTGACATGATCAAAAGGTGTTTATGGGGAGCATGTCTGTGATTTGTAGCAGAGACACAACCAGGAGCAGCCTGGATGAAATTACTCACAAATCACTGCTGAAGGGGATACTGTGTGTGTGTGTGTGTGTGTGTGTCTTTGAGTTTGTGCGTGCATGCGTTAGCGTGTACATGTGTGTGTATGCTTGCATGAGCTTGTCCATCGCAGACTGTGTGCCTGTGGTTTGGGGATAGTCTTATTGCCTCTATGCCACATCAGAGGGACTGCGGCTACATGGAGGCTGATAGAAAGTGGCAGGACATTTCCTTTGTTTCCCCTGTAGCTCTGTTCATGGTGGTCCTGTCCTGGAGCAGGGTGGCAGCTCTCTGATTCAGTTTAAATACACCACCATTCTTGCACACACACACACACACACACACACACACACACACACACACACACAATCACACACACACACACACACACACACACACACACACACAACACACACACACACACACACACACACACACACAACACACACCTCCACAGAGGTCTTAGTAATTCACAACATCCCTCATATACAGCTCTTTCTCTCTTTCAGATCCAATTTCACATTCTTCTGTTCCATTAGAGTTTAATAGAGATAATACGTTCTCTCTGAACACCCAGAGGATAGCTATTACTCTGCACTGCACGACAATGCCTTGTCATTTGTCATAAACTCGTATAAATGAGTGGGGGTTGAAGCTTGTTGTAATGACAGCCATTGACCGGTGTCATGCCAACCCTTATGAGGCTATTGTCAGTATGTTCGCTCCACAATCAAACCAGAACAGGACCACTCCATAACAAAATATTCAACAAAGCAGAGGTCAGAAGTCTGAATGAGAGAGAGAGAGAGAGAGAGAGAGAGAGAGAGAGAGAGAGAGAGGTGGTCTCCACAGACATGCAGTCAACTGTGTCATAGAGCTTTTCAAATTGTTTTTCAATCCACTCCTCCTTTCTGTTCTCCTGCACACCATCTTCACACCCATAAAACACGTCACCAGGCCTAGCATGATGGATGACAATACACAGGAGGCTGGATGGGCACTTCCCCATGTCTCACACATACACACAAACACACTCACACACACACACATACAGATCAATATATATCAGAGTGGTCAGTATGATGGATGGTAATACAGGTTTGACAGTCCCATCCACATATCATTCTAGCCCAGCCTTCCACTGAACTATCTGTGACTGGGCATGGCTTTCCAATTACTGGCACCGTACACAGGGAAACTGTCTGTCCAGGGAGCCCGAGCACAGGACAGGCTCTGAGAAAACATGCTGGCCACATAGCTTCCATAGCTTTATCTAATGTCTGACCAGGTTAGCTGCTCAGAAGTTGTCTCTGATGTCTGAAAATGTGGTGGGGGAAGAGAGGAGAAGGGGGAAAGGGGTAAGAAAGAGGGGAAAGGGGGCGGGATTTAGGGCGCTATACACCTTAAGAAGTTGACGAGCGGCAGAAGTTATATTTTTTACTTACAGTATGTGTGTCTGTGGAGTGTGTTCAATGGGTTGTGAGAGTGAGGGTGATGGGCTGTACACACTAAGGTACTGGACAGCCCAGATACAGTGCATTCTGAAATTATTCAGACCCCTTGACTTTTTCCACATTTTGTTAAGTTATTCTAAAATGGATTTAATTGTTTTTTCCTCATCAATCTACACAAAATACCCCATAATGACAAAGCAAAAACAGGTTTTTAGAAAATGCAGCAAATTTATAAAAAATATATCACGTTTACATAATTATTCAGACCCTTTACTCTGTACTTTGTCGAAGCACCTTTGGCAGCGATTACAGCCTTAAGTCTTCTTGGGTATGAAGCTACAATCTTGGCACACCTGTATTTGGGGAGTTTCTCCCATTCTTCTCTGCAGATCCTCTCAAGCTCTGTCAGGTTGGATGGGGAGCGTCGCTGCACAGCTATTTTCTGGTCTCTCCAGAGATGTTCGATTGGGTTCAAGTCCGGGCTCTGGCTGGGCCACTCAAGGACATTCAGAGACTTGTCCAAAAGCCACTCCTGCGTTGTCTTGGCATAGTCATTAGGGTCGTTGTCCTTTTGGAAGGTGAACCTACTCCCCAGTCTGAGATCCTGAGCGCTCTGGAGCAGGTTTTCATATGGAGCAGGTTTTCATCAAGGATCTCTCTGTACTTTGCTCTGTTCATCTTTCCCTCGATCCAGACTAGTCTCCCAGTCTCTGCCGCCGAAAAACAACCCCACAGCATGATGCTGTGATTTCCTCCAGATGTGACGCTTCACATTCAGGCCAAAGATTTCAATCTTGGTTTCATCAGACCAGATCATGTTGTTTCTCATGGTTTGAGAGTCTTTAAGGGCCTTTTGGCAAACTCCAAGCGGGCTGTCATGTGCCTTTTACTGTGGAGTGGCTTCCATTTTGCCACTCTACCATAAAGGCCTGATTGGAGGAGTGCTGCAGAGATGTTTGTCCTTCTGGAAGTTTCTCCCATCTCCACAGAGGAACTCTGGAGCTCTGTCAGAGGGACCATCGGGTTATTGGTCACCTCCCTGACCAAGTCCCTTCTCCCCTGATTGCTAAATTTGACCGGGCGGCCAGCTCTAGGAAGAGTCATGGTGGTTCCAAACTTCTTCCATTTAAGAATGATGGAGGCCACTGTGTTCTTGGGGACCTTCAATGATGCAGAAATGTTTTGTTACCCTTCCCCAGATCTGTGCCTCGACACAATCCTGTCTCAGAGCCCGACGKACAATTCCTTGGACCTCATGCCTTGGTTTTTGCTCTGACATGCACTGTCAAATTGTGGGACCTTATATAGACAGGTGTGTGGCTTTCCAAATCATGTCCAATCAATTGAATTTACCACAGGTTGACTCCAATCAAGTTGTAGAAACATCTCAAGGATGATCAAATGAAAGAGGATGCACCTGGGGTCAATTTTGAGTCTCATGGCAAAGGGTCTGAATACTTATGGTAAGGTATTTCAAATTTTTATTCATTTTTTATTTAATCCATTTTAGAATAAGGCTGTAATGCAACAAAATGTGGAAAAAGTCGGAATACTTTCCGAATGCACTCTATGTGATCTACGTGTCCAGGGTAACGTAATTGTGCTGAGATGCAGATTTTTCACTTAAAATGTATGCCAAACAAAAACAATTTGATTTCAGAGTTTAACAAACCACACAACTCTGTGCACAAGGAGTACTTTACAAAAACACATTTACTGGAAGTACTGTGCAGATGCAAAATTTGGTGAAATAATTTCGGTAAAATCTCCCTCTGTTTTTTGTCTCCACGTTTTACAAAAACTCAGAAACATATGAGTCAGAAACAKTATTTCTATTGTCAACATTGACTGCAAAGTTTAAATTTGATAATTTTTGTGATAAAGTCAGTATCATCTAAAATAGAGTTTGGAACCTTTGTGCGTCACAACGAGTAAATTAATGTTGATTTTGGATTACAATTATGCCAACAAATCATGCACCCGTTTGCCAAACTCCACGTGCAAATCGCCCCTCAGCCCATTTGCTTTCCTTCATTGAATGGGGTTTCATTGTTTCATATCCCCCAACCAATGTATTCAAAGCATCACAGCCTTTTTTGACTGAAAAGCGCTATACGGATTGACCATGCAATGCATGTTTCCAGCAGGATACACAGCCAACCACTATGGTTTACATGCCCTTCTGAATGACCCTATTGCATATAAGTGGTTGGAGTTCATTGGTCCCCATTGGTGGTGAGTATACTGGTAGCTAAACCATAGACTGCTGGTTAAGTATTTGATTGTGCATATTTTGATCATCATTATTACTATCATCGCTTGCATAGCTGACTTTAGCTAGCTACCAATTGGCTAGCTAGCTACCTAACTAGCTAACTCAATACAACTCAGATTTGGCTTGGAAACACAATAACATTTGAAAAGAAGGCAAATAATTAGTAGGAAACCCTTCTGTCACGATTGTGATGTCACCAGACTGACTTTAGATACAGTATACATTTAGCTAGCTAACTTAGATTGAGGGGATCACCGCATTTTAGCTAGCTAACGTTAGCATTGCTAGCTATTTTTGACGAACTTTGCTAGTAAAAGTAATGGCAAACTCATGTCTGACTACAACAGTGCACTAACTAGCAGCAACAAACTCAACCCAGGACCATTGCAAAACATGTCACAGTTGGTTGCATAGTGTAATGGCATCACCGGCCTGAATCTAATCCAATCTGGAGCCAGTCGGTCTACATATGTAAAGCATAGGATTAGTTTCCAAATGAGATTACGTTATTTCTTGAGCAAGGTTTATAATTGAGGTATGAATGATGACTATCGTTGATCCTGTTTTTCTGTTAGACAAAGTGCACAGTTGGGTGCCAGACTGATCCCCTGCTCATGAGTGAGACCTACCAGAAGGAGCAAATGTGGGTATCATAACATGTCCAGCAATGTGATTGTTATGGTTTAGCGACCTCTAAAAATCATTTAAATCACTGTTCACTTGCTCTTTTCACAGCTTGTCAGGGAAGACTTCAGAATAAAAGTGTGTCATGTGACACCTCCTCTGTTGACCCAGAGTCTCCCTCGACTGCCCTGATAACATAGATGGCTTCATCAACAACGAAATGTGAAAAGTTTTATTCAGTAATACCCGGCTTGATAAAATATTAAGCTAATTCTCCAGCCAAGCAGATACAACTTATAGAGTAATTTTGGTTATGAAGTGCATTAGCAATTTTTTTTGTCCTTTCTTTAGAACAAAATGAAATTTACCACTTGGCTGTGTATTATATCACACTGTCTCAGGCCCTCCCAGTCAGCACCACCTTATAAGATTGCCTGCTGCAGTTCGAGAGATGTCCAGTTTGCAGCAGAACACGCAGCATAGAAAACACCAGCAAGTGGGCCCTCATCAGCACCTCGCTGTGAGCATTCTTTTGAACAGCAAGTATGCGGCTAGCAACATTTACCTGTAAGTGGTAACAACTTTCACAGGCTCATTATTTGTACAAAGGTAACCCACATCCTTACTTTGATACATGTGATAAAGCCATTATGAAAGATAATTTATGTAAACTGACATTGTTTGTTGCTTATTTTCTTCGATGCATATAATGTGCAGGGCAAAACCTAACCGGGTGGAACCAGCCTGGTCGCTGTGTTCACCATTCTATTTCACTCACTTTGTATGATATCTGAATTGAAATAGAAATTTGGTTCCAGCAGACTAATCATAACTGCTGTGTGTGTGTGTGTGTGTGTGTGTGTGTGTGTGTGTGTGTGTGTGTGTGTGTGTGTGTGGTGTGTGTGTGTGTGTGTGTGTGTGTGTGTGTGTGTGTGTGTGTGTGTGTGTGTGTGTGTGTGTGTGTGTGTGACCGACCAGTATCTTTGATGAGGGGCCAGAGCATGATCTCGCTCTATGCCAATGGGGCTCTGGCAAATACCTAACCTCCAGCCTTACGTCTTGCCTGCTCACCAATGGTTGTCGATGGGGAGAACAGAATTAGGTCGGTTTAGTCTGAGTTGTTCTGCACCAGGATTCTGCACCAGGTTCAGGGAACTCCTGTTGTATACAGGACACCACACAAGAAGGTATGACCACTCTAAAATGTTTACAAAGGTATCCCTATTACCACCAGACAAAATGTGACTTGTTTCAGGAAACTARGCATATGAGAGGCATTTGAATGTAAACATACATTTTTTTATCAAAATCAATTTTTTGGCAGAAATGCCTTCTGGAACATTGTTGTATTCCATCCGTGAATACAAATACAATTGTTAAATTACGAGCCTAGTTGGTTTAGCCACGGAAAAAKACAGGAACCCTCCCGCTAGCCAGGATTTGCTGAGATAATGGATGGGCTGGACATGCCGGGAGACGAGTTTAGATTGGTCTGCCATATAGATCAGTCGTTTTTATTGCAAGTTACAAGTTATACTGTTAGTTAGCTAGCTAATGTTACGTGTATGATCTGTGTAGTAATATTATTTGAATCAGAAATCCATTTGCATGGCTAACATTGAACCTAGTTTTGTTAGGTTTAGCTACCTGCAGATTCATACTACAACTATGACAATGTTTGTATTGGTAGTGGTATGAGTTGAGATCATTCCGGTTCATTGTTTAGCTAGCTAGCTAAACAAAAGACTCCACTTCGGCCAGATTATTACATGACCCATCAAGTTAGTCAGGTGTGTCTGGGGGGATTACAGTCATCTATTGTATTTCATGAACATGTGTACATGTCTAGACAATAGTGACCCATCCACTTAGATAGGTGTGGTTGGGAGGTTGGTTATAGCATTTCCTTCACATGACCCATCAATTTAGACAAGTGTAAGCGTAATCTAATAATTGTAAAATATTTATGAAATATCTGGACACTTTTTGTTTTTGATTTTGCTACTACACAAGTAACCATTTCAGTGTACCGTTTACACCTTTGTATCCTAAGCATGTGACAAATAAACTTAGATTTTACTTGATATAGTGCGTGTTCACCACATGGTCTCAAATGTGAATCCTTAAAAGAGATGGGTGGGGCTAAGGCTTAAGAGGGTGTGAACGATGCAGAATGGGTGTAGACAAAGAGCTCTCCAGTAGGTGTACCAAAACATTCAAGGCCATTTTTTAAAGAGTGAGGTTACAAGTTTACAAGTTTATCAACTTTCAAAGCAGAATTACTTTTCCACTGTTCCTCAACTGCAGTTTATGATATATCATTTTCTAGCTCCTTGTCTCTACTTTTTATCCAATGTAAAAATAAACATTTGAAATGTTGCTACATAAGACCAAATCGAGGCAGTCGGTCACGAAGGTCAACAGGCACAATATCTGTATCGGCTGGGAATGACAATGAAAAAGGAAAGGTGCACATTATTATATTAGCAGAACACGGCTTCTATGGTATTATATTATGGGCTGTTTATTCTACCTGTTACTACATTTGAAAGTTAGAAAAACACTTAGTTTAGAATATCWACGTAAATTTAGCAATTGCATTCTTCTCATATTACTCTGCAGGCTACTGACCTATTTAATGCTTCCTCTGGCCTCTGGACACCATCTGCCTGTAGTTATTGAACTCAACCTTGGTTGTGAATGAGCGGGGGGAAACAGCTGTGGGCAAGGTTCTGACAGATGGGTGTGTCTTGGTGGTGGCAAGATGGGTGTGTCTTGGTGGTGGCAAGGACACACCCATATCAAACCACACCCCCAAGCTAACTCGCGTTTGGCTTCTGTCATGGCCGGCAACATTTTTTGAGGAGCAAGCCAAAAAACAAGGACCAACTCAGCAGGTGCCGTTCCCCTTTAAGACTCAACTATGTCTGCAGAAAGAATGGGGTGTCACCTATGACATGACACATTGACTGAAAAAAAATCTATTTTGGTTATTGAACTATAGTAAGTGAAGTAGATTTACACCTTGTAACGGAATTGTGGTAACACAATTTCATCAAGGGTCCCGGATCTGTACTACACATGAATGCATAATTATGGATATGAATGGCATTCTCTTCATGGTGATGTATACTAAAACCTTACACAAATGTATAAATATGCAATATCCTYCTTTGCATATTTGGGTATTATTCTACACACTGGCTATTATTTTAATGAGCTCTGCCCCCAAACAAGACCAAATTTGGTTGGYCCGGGCTGGACCAAATCTGAAACAATCACAGACGTCTATGTTTCACAAGTAAGGACATCAAAGTACAGCACAGTAGAACTCAATAAAATACAGTAGAGTTCCGTAGAGTAGAGTACGGTAATGTAGAGTATAGTTCAGTAGAGTTCAGTACAGTACAATACAGAACAGTAGAGTACAGAAATGTATAGTTCAGTACAGAATAGTATAGTTTAGTAACATATAGTRCATTATAGTGTACTCAACTCTAGTGTGCTCTACTGTGTACTGTACTGAACTCTACTCTGCTGTACTGTAAAGTACTGTACTGAACTATACTTTTCTTTACTGTTCTGAACTATTCTCTGCTTCTCCTTCATGTACTGTACTCTACTGTGCTGTTCAAACTTGTGAACCCAACTGTGTTTTATGACTACTATGATTTCCCATTGTAGCCAATTCAATTGCAGAAATTCCATTACCGTTAATGATTTGGTAACATAATTTTAATCACTTAATACATTTTATCAGTAAAAACACTGTAACTAATTGGTAAGGTCTACCTTTACTTGTTACTTCTGTGAACGTTCATTATCCTCCATCCTCATGAGGGAGATCAATTTGAAAATATCTCAAAGATATGTGGGTTTTTGGTAATGGAATTTCAAGGCACAGGGCAATGTTTCTTAAACTTAAAGAATGCAGAGAAAATTCTCAAAGGAAATATAAGTGTTGATATTACTGTAGTTGGCAGGGTTTTAACATTATTGTGTTTGGATGAAATTCTAATACTTTTGAATACTTTTTCTGGTATATGTTTTCGAAGACCCATTTTCCATCTGTTTGACCAGAAATTAAAGCTTTTGCTTATTCCACATTTTTAGGATGAAAAATGGTTGAAGAATGTATATATAAGTGGAGACTGGTGACTTGAAAAATTAAGGAGGATGGGAGACCCACGGTATAGGCACTGAACGCACAGAGATCTCAAAGTGTGTTTCAAAAATCATCAAAAGAGTAATTATTTTAACCTAAAGCATTAATAAAGACATTTATAGTACAATATTATGGGGAATGGGAATGAGAGGGCTACTTACACAGTGTTTGGAAGGGATCACAGCAGTGATTGAATGAGGGTATGAGGCAAGAGTTGAGGTGTTCAGAGGCTTGACTTCAGTGCAGGACAGGAAGACAAAAAACAATAACACAACACACTACACAGTTAGACCAAAGAGCTAAGACCTCTTTCAGCTAGGGGGCAGAATTKTTATGTTCGGAA
Organism: Salvelinus sp. IW2-2015; assembly: GCF_002910315.2. Classification (NCBI taxonomy): domain Eukaryota; kingdom Metazoa; phylum Chordata; class Actinopteri; order Salmoniformes; family Salmonidae; genus Salvelinus; species Salvelinus sp. IW2-2015. Next base: position 27,232,667 of record NC_036866.1, read on the forward strand.
AAATAACGTTCCCAAGGTAAACAGACTATTTCTCAGGTCCAGATGCTAGAATATGCATATAATTGACAGATTAGGATAGAAAACACTCTAAAATTTCCAAAACTGTCAAAATATTGTCTGTGAGTATAACAGAACTGATTTTGCAGGCGAAAACCTGAGGAAATCCAACCCGGAAGTGCCTTTTATTTGGGAAGATTCCTGTTCCGTTGCCTGCCCCTCTTCCATTTAAAGGGGTATCAACCAGATTCCCTTTCCAATGGCTTCCTCAGGCTGTGACCAGGCTTTAGACATAGTTTCAAGCTTTTATTTTGAAAAATGAGCGAGATTTTTCCAAACGCGTCAGATGTCCTTTAATTAGTTCCTGCGCCCGAGAGTTGTAGCTCGACATTTTCTTTCTCTGTAGTATTGAATAGTTTACCGTCCGGTTGAAATATTATCGATTATGTATGTTAAAAACAACCTGAGGATTGATTATAAAAACCTTTGACATGTTTCTACAAACATTACGGATACTTTTGGGAATTTTCGTCTGCCTTTCAGGACTGGAACGAGCCTGTGGTTTTCTGAACATAACGCGCAAACCAAATGGCGTTTTTTGGTTATAAAACTAATCTTTATGAACAAAAATAACATTTATTGTGTAACTGGGAGTCTCGTGAGTGCAAACATCCGAAGATTATCAAAGGTAAGCGATTAATTTTATTGCTTTTCTGACTTTCGTGACCAAGCTAATTTGAGCCTAGCTGTTCTTACTGTTTTGTCTAGTGATTGATAAACTCACAAACGCTTGGATTGCTTTCGCTGTAAAGCATATTTTCAAAATCTGACACGATAGGTGGATTAACAACAAGCTAAGCTGTGTTTTGGTATATTTCACTTGTGATTTCATGATTATAAATATTTTTAGTATTATTTTTGAATTTGGCGCTCTGCAATTCAGCGCTTTTTTRCGAAAATGATCCCGCTAAAGGGATCCGTGCGGCAAGAAGCTAAGAATGAGTTAGTCCAAGCAAGTAGTAAAATCATTGATGTGAAATAATGTAATTGTGTTTGTGTATGTGTATGTGATTAACYCTACATAGAGTAATGAGAGAAGATTGATAGAGTTACTCACAGTGCTTGAAGAGGAAACATTCAATGTGCCAGTGGATGAGTGGGCACTGAGACGTGGCTTCAGTTCATGTCAGTACAGAGTTGACAATGGTAGTAGAGTGGACTGACTGGTCATCACCTCTTAATCAGTGAATAGGAGGGGACTTAGCTGGAAATACAAATAGCAGATACATTCCATTACAGCTGTGCCATCGTAGGTTTGAACAAGTTTCTCTGTGAAGTTAAACACAGAGTTCACATCTCGCCCACTTGACACATCAAAGTAGCCCAAGAAACATTCCTGAATAACGCCCTGATCATCCACATACCTGACAATAACTGACAACTGCAAGCATACTGGTGGCACCATAGGTCCCAGAGCAGGGGGGCAATTTTTACCCCCTGGGGCCCAGAGTTTTTCCTTATCTTTTAACCTAACCAGGAAAACTCTGGACCCTTTAATAAGGTATGACAGTGATTAGTCAGTTGTAAAAAGGTTTTATCAGGTGACATGGTTTTAACTCCTGGCCCTGGGGGGGTGAAAACACTGTCAAACTGCAGCAACCTTATACTTGTTATTATTCATTAGATTTAGACTAGATTAGAAGGGGGTTTCCTCTACCCAGACGCAGAGACAACAACTGATAGACAATAGAACTCACAGGGCTGAGCTTAATGAACGTTTGCATCATGCAGTTCTATGCAACTGTAGGCTTTAAGACAATGATCCCAAACACACCGCCCGGGCAACGAAGGAGTGGCTTCGTAAGAAGCATTTCAAGGTCCTGGAGTGGCCTAGCCAGTCTCCAGATCTCAACCCCATAGAAAATCTTTGGAGGGAGTTGAATGTCCGTGTTGCCCAGCAACAGCCCCAAAACATCACTGCTCTAGAGGAGATCTGCATGGAGGAATGGGCCAAAATACCAACAACAGTGTGTGAAAACCTTGTGAAGACTTACAGAAAACGTTTGACCTCTGTCATTGCCAACAAAGGGTATATAACAAAGTATTGAGATAAACTTTTGTTATTGACCAAATACTTATTTTCCACCATAATTTGCAAATAAATTCATTAAAAATCCTACAATGTGATTTTCTGGATTTTTTTTCTCATTTTGTCTGTCATAGTTGAAGTGTACCTATGATGAAAATTACAGGCCTCTCTCATCTTTTTAAGTGGGAGAACTTGCACAATTGGTGGCTGACTAAATACTTTTTAGACTCTTAGCTTTCATTTGACATGCTCCTATGAACTTCACATGTTGGTGTCATGGGTCCTTGTACATTTAGCGTCCCATCCGAAAGACAGCACCCTACACAGGGCAATGTCCCCAATCAGTGCCCTGGGACATTGGGATATTTTTTTAGACCAGAAGAAAAAATGCCTCCTACTGCCCCTCCAACACCATTTCCAGCAACATCTGGTCTCTCATCCAGGGACCGACCAGGATCAACCTTGCTTAACTTTAGATGCAAGCCAGCAGTGGGATGCAGAGTGACATGCTGCAGGCATATGATGTGCGCCTGTGTTAACAGGCCTGGTATCTAGTGGCTCTGTAGAACAGTTGATTCTCTCTGCTTCTGAACACTGCTGGAGGAGAGTAGTGGCCAACCCTGATCCTTGCCTGACCTCTGAGCATGGAGTATGCTCCATTCACACTACACACTCTCTGCTCCTGCTGTGCATTGTGGTGTGGGTCTGTGTGTGTACATGCGTGCGTGCCTGTGGGCATGTGTGCGTTTCAACATTTGCATGTGTGTGTGCAGGAAGAGTTGCTGAACAGAGGCGGATATTGACACAGCATTAACATGAGTGAAAATATTTAGACTGTGTGGAAACCTTGGGAGGAACTGCTGGAGATGGCATAGTAAAACAAACCTCTGACATCAACACTCGATCACACTATCGCTGACCCTCCCAGACATTTTGCTACGGGTTAGGTGTTTGTCTAAGAAGAAGCATAGTGGGGCTTCTTTGTTACAGGCTAGGTGGGTAACAGTGAAATGTTTGGTCATGAATGGAAAACAGTCAAATATGTCAAGATCAGATGTTTTAAATATTTCCAGACTTCAGATAACCTATTTCGAAATATGTCCAAACCCACCTCCTTGCCAACTTTTGCCTGAGTCCTGATCCTAGGTAAATAAATCTAGAATTAGCTTCCTATTTCGCAACAAAGCATCCTTCACTCATGCTGCCAAACATACCCTCGTAAAACTGACCATCCTTCCGATCCTCGGCTTCGGCGATGTCATTTACAAAATAGCCTCCAACACTCTACTCAATAAATTTGGATGCAGTCTATCACAGTGCCATCTGTTTTGTCACCAAAGCCCCATATACTACCCACCACTGCGACGTGTACGCTCTCGTTGGCTGGCCCTCGCTTCATACTCGTCGCCAAACCCACTTGCTCCAGGTCATCTACAAGACCCTGCTAGGTAAAGCCCCGCCCTTATCTCAGCTCGCTGGTCACCATAGCAGTACCCACCTGTAGCACGCGCTCCAGCAGGTATATCTCTCTGGTCACCCCCAAAACCAATTCCTCCTTTGGCCGCCTCTCCTTCCAGTTCTCTGCTGGCAATGACTGGAACGAACTACAAAAATCTCTGAAACTGGAAACACTTATCTCCCTCACTAGCTTTATTAAGCACCAGCTGTCAGAGCAGCTCACAGATTACTGCACCTGTACATAGTCCATCTATAATTTAGCCCAACCAACTACCTCTTCCCCTACTGTATTTATTTATTTATTTATTTATTTTGCTCCTTTGCACCCCATTATTTCTATTTCTACTTTGCACATTCTTCCACTGCAAATCTACCATTCCAGTGTTTTACTTGCTATATTGTATTTACTTCTCCACCATGGCCTTTTTTTGCCTTTACCTCCCTTATCTCACCTCATTTGCTCACATTGTATATAGACTTATTTTTCTACTGCATTATTGACTGTATGTTTGTTTTACTTCATGTGTAACTCGGTGTTGTTGTATGTGTCAAACTGCTTTGCTTTATCTTGGCCAGGTCGCAATTGTAAATGAGAACTTGTTCTCAACTTGCCTACCTGGTTAAATAAAGGTAAAATAAAATAAAGGAATGTTGGAAAACAACGCTGCCTACAGTATAATCACACAGACTCCTCACTCCCCTCAGTCCCCTGTGAGAAAGAGAAACAGGGAAAGAGATAGGGGTAAGGAGATCATTCATGAGAGATCGAGGGCAGACAGCTGGTAGAGAAAGAGGAAGGAAGAAAAGGGGTGTATACTATGAATGCCAACGTTAGATATCTGAATGGCAGATATCTGAATGATCACTACTGAGGAGTATAATAAGGAGATTGACAGCAAAGTGATTTCAAATGTGGACAATAATCTGGTGGCCATTCCATTCACCTCCTCCACAACAGATGATGATTTACAACATTGTAATTAGTGATAGTGATAGTGATTAAGCAGACACTCTTATTCAGAGCAATTTATAGGCGCAAGTAGGGTTAAGTGCCTTGCTCAAGGGCACATCAACAGATTTTTCACTTAGTCGGCTCTAGGATTCATGTGTGTGTGTGTGTAATGAGAGCTCTATTGTGTTCTGCCAGTTAACAGGTGCAGCGTGGGAGGTAGAGTCATCAGACCTCTGGGAGGACAGCTGCCTCTATGGACCATGATCCTCTCTGTCTGTCCCTAAAGTAAACATCCAAAGAAGCTGTCACATGCTGATGGATACTCAATATCTGTCTTTTACACTTATCCTGCACATAATGTGTAATGAAATCAACATACCTATGTGTGAAGGGCTATAATTAGAGTATGACATCAATGGTCATGAGTAGGGCTGTGTTGGTCACGAAATTTTGCCAGCCGGTGATTGTCAAGCAAATAACTGTCGGTTTCATGGTAATTGACCGTTAATGATCATAAACACATTTAGTATTTCCTGGCTTCCATACATAGCCTTCAAGCCATTTTAAAAAGTATAATAAATCCATGTAAAATAGCCTACACCTTCACAATAAATCCATTATTTATTTCAGACAAGTCTAAAGAAGCATGATATGAAGAAAATAGTCTATTTCAGTAGAAAACAATAGCATTACTCTTGAGTTGTCCTTACTGTATGTTAAGTCCTGATGTGGCTATGCCAAATGCCTGTGGGCTACACTAGTTCATTGAGCAGACAAGATTTGCTTATACTTACGTTATTTTATATTATTTAATAGTACGAAGAAAACAACTGAACAAAGCAGAATAAAATATATATATTTTCTCCCAACGATTTGAGGGAGTGCGCACGTGCGGCAATTCTGTGGAGCGGTTAAGAAAGAAATAGGTACTCCTATATGCGTAATTTAGAGTTATTAATGTAACTTTAGTTGTTCTACAACCGTCGGGCTATATGTTTGTATTTTTAAGGCATTGTAAGGCTGCATGATGATAGTCTAATGATGATTTGTAAATAGTCGCTTGAAAGGCATGAGCTCTACTTTGTTTTTTGCGCAGGCTGTACACACTCCAATAGTCTCTCATTCACAATGTTACAAGCACTTGTGGCCGTAATGCACCCTAAAAAAAACATGCCTTTTGCTGCCCGGAGTGCTGCTTTGTGCCCTTCTTCCTGAGTGTGCTGCGCAGTCCGAAGCGTCTCTCACTCAATGGCTCTCTGTCAGAWKATCTGGTCTTTYTCACAGGCTACAAGTCAGACACATCCGTGATGCAACTGCGCTAATCTAATTCTGAGCTGCATATTGAACATATTGGAAGAACTGTCCACATTTACTTTTCGTCAGCCAACAAGATGAGTAGGCCTAACGAACAGCAAAAGTACTAGCCTTTAAGTACAAAAGTCGACCTATTCTATTCTGTGCGAGAAATAAATATTCCAAACATAGTCTGGGACAGTTATGGGATGCGATAGATCCCAAATTAATACAACCACAACCACTAGCATAAAAAAAAACATTGGTCTCCCAAGTGGCACAGCGGTCTAAGGCACTGCATCTCAGCACAAGAGGTGTCACTACAGTCCTTGGTTCAAATCCAGGCTGAATCACATCTGGCTGTGATTGGGAGTCCTATAGGGCGGCACACACTTGGCCCAGCGTCATCTGGATTTGGCCGGGTTAGGCCGTCATTGTTACTAAAAATTTGTTCTTAACTGACTTGCCTATTTTTTWWAAATAAAGGTTAAATTAAAATGACGCAACAGATTGGAACGTTTAACTTAAAATCTTGATACACTATTAGGCTATTTCTTCAAATTCTAAGCGCAGTGTAACGTTGATGCTGGGAGTCGGGAAGCAAGTGCAGGTGGTTAGTTTAATAATAACCGGACCAAACCAAGAACCAAGGTTAGCGTACAGAAACGAAACACATAGTCAATACTGCTTGGGGAATAGAACTAAGGGAGTCACAGATATAGGGGAGGTAATCAGTGAMGTGATGGAGTCCAGGTGAGCCTAATGATGAAGCGCAGGTGCGYRTAATGATGAATGCCAGGACCGGTGGTTAGTAAACCGGCGACATCGAACACCGGAGGGGAGGAGTGGTAGTAGACGTGACACACAGCAATGTGGACATGGTAGTAGGGTATAAGCGCCAATGTTCCATTATCGGAAAACACCATTATCAAAAGTGACAGCAAATGCAATCATGAATGTAATGCTTTTATTATAAAGGTGATACAAACTTTATTAAAACATATAGGCTTATGGACTGGGCTACATGAGGTGTGCGACTATGATTCGAAAAAGTAGTAAAATAAAAGGCTTTGGTTCTTATGCTGGGCATCATTCACAAGTGATAATATCAATCAATCAAATGTATTTATAAAGCCCTTCTTACATCAGCTGATGTAACAAAGTTCTGTTCAGAAACGCAGCCTAAAACCCAAAACAGCATATGTAATTCACAAGTAATTTTGTCACTCATCAGACGATTCTTGATTTAATCTTGTCTTTACATATACTAAATAATATATGTGTGACGTTTGTTTTGATTTAGAATGGACCATTATCATGGACCTGTATTGAAACAGGGGCAGCGGAAAAAATACATGTGATCTATGCACTTAAATAKCGAATGGAGGATGCTATTCCCGTGGTTTATTTTCTTGCCAGCCAGGTAGACTATGCTCCTGTTTTAAATATAAGCCATGTGCTTAATATTAGTAAAGTTGAGAAAAATATATAGTAGGCCTAGCCAATAGAAAGCTGATGGGATGCTCCTCTTTTTAATAGAGACCATCACTCTGTTTTCTCCCGCAATTACATAGCCTATAGAAATGTTGCGCAACATGAGCTCATGGGCTCTCATGAAGTGTTTGATTAGATTTTCTAATACATTTGCATTGATGTCAGAGTGATTAGAGAGACAATAGAGTGCTAAGTACCAGGCAGTTAGCACGTTTGGTAGGCTACTAATGACCAGCAGTGGCATCAGAGCATGGAGAAGCCTAAATACCTTGACTAAACGGTCATGTGGAATTTGACTGCCTTCATGACTCGTGACCGCCGGTGTGGCGGTAATACGGTCACCGCAACAGCACTAATCATGAGGTTACAAACATATTTCCAACATCAGAGAAACATCATATAACAACTTTATACTCTGCTAAGCCTGAGCAGTATCAGATGTTGTCTAAATTGCATACCAATCACACAGCTAGAGAATAATAATAATGTTGTCAGAGTGACATTTCATTACAGACACAGACCCCCCCCCCCCCCACACACACACACACACACACACACAGCAGCTAGAGACTGGAACAATGTACACAAAACAATTAAACTGGAAAGTTTTTCTGTCGCTCAGCTTTTAAGGACTCAGTCATGGACATTTTCACTGACATTCGTGGCTGTTATTTTGTAGAAGTTATTTTGTAGCTGTTATGTGAAACAATAACATAGGCTTCTGACTGTGGTGTCTGTTTTCTGTCTGTCTGCACTGCTATTATTGTTGCCTCCTTGTTGATTTGTCTGTTCAGTAGTGTCTGTTATTGTGGTCTGCCATGTTTTGCATTGTTGCAGTGGGTCTCCCATTATGTAGCGTTGGGATATACCTTCTCGTCACGATGTGCTTTGTTTCTTCCTACTTTGTCCCTTGTGCTGTTGTCTGCCCTTATTAATGCTTGTGCCATGTTGTGTTGTTGCCATAGGTCTCCCTTCATGTAGTGTGGTGCTGTCTCTCTTGTCTTGTTGTGCTTTGTTCCCAATGTCTGTCAGCTGAACAGCTTTTACCCCCAAGCCATAATACTGCTAGTTAGTTAGTCCAGATAGGTATTTGGTTGACTATTTAACTATCTGCACAGCCCCTTTTTTGACTCATCACTTACGCTGCTGCTACTGGTTATTATCTGTCCTGTTGACTATTCACTTTATCCCTACCTATATCTACATATCTACCTCAATTAGCCAAGCTATTGCTACTGATTGTGTATTTATTATTACTTGTATTATTGCGTGTTATTACTTTTCTATTGTTTCTCTCYTTTTTTTCTCTGCATTGTTGGGAAAGGCCCGTACGCATTTCACTGTTAACCTACACCTGTTGTTTATAAAGCATGTGGCAAATACAATTTGATTAGATTTTTGATTTGATGTATCTGTGCTGTTGCCAAGTCTGTTCTGTCTACGGTATCTTGTCCGTCTTGTCTTCTTTTAATCCCCACCCCCTGCCCCACAGGAGGCATTTTGCCTCTTGCCAGGTCGTCATTGTAAATAAGAATTTGTTCTTAACACACAAACACATACACACATACACACACACACAACTTTCATCACATGCACAAAATGCAATGAGCAAAATAACCGGAACATTTAAAAAAGATGGGCATTCTATTCCGTCCATGTAACTGAAGATAATCAGAGAAATGAATGTCTCTTTGAAGAAAATGGAAAGAGAGAAAAAAAACTGAAGGAAAGTGGACTCCAAAGTGCTATAGCTTTGTTCAATGTTACAGTTTTATAAACATACTAAGGAGTGTTGACAATATCTGTTACAGGCTACACACACACACACACTGGAGAAAGAACAGACTGTAACAGCAGGATCTTCTGGAGAAGAGTACACACTAATAACAGGGCCTCAGACAGATGAGAGAGAAGAGGGAGAGAAGGGAGAGAGAAAGGGAGGGAATGAGAGAGGAAGGGAAATACAAGGAGATATAATGGAGATAGCAGGAGAGAAGGAGAGAGAAAAGGAGGGAATGAGAGAGAAGGGAAATACAAGAGATAAAGGAGATAGCAGGAGAGAAGGGAGAGAGAAAGGGAGGGAATGAGAGAGGAAGGGAAATACAAGAGATAAATGGAGATAGCAGGAGAGAAGGGAGAGAGAAAGGGGGGGAATGAGAGAGGAAGGGAAATACAAGAGATACAATGGAGATAGCAGGAGAGAAGGAAAGTGGCAAGTGAGAGTACAATTTTTTATATCAAGAAAATGAAGAGTGAGAAATACGGGACATAGAGGACAAAAGAAAGGGAGAGAAAATAAAAGGAAGAAAATTAAAAGGCTGGATAAACTTTGTCTCTGGCCCATGTTAATGCTGCAGGAGAAGGGTGGTAGAGGATTGAGTAAGGAGGGGAGGAGGACAGAGAGAGGGAGGAGAGGAAGAGAGGGGTTGACGGCAGCGCTGTTTGGTGCTCTGCGGAGTGGAGAAGGGCCGTATTTCTTGGAGTGTGGGGAGAGGCTGACCCTTAGAGACACACAGCAGACTGCACTTCAGCTGTCAGAGAGAGGAGAGGGGGGGGGGGGGCGGTAGTTAATGGTAGAGAGATATTTCTTCTCATTAGCCAGGGTCAAAAGTCAGCCATGTGTAGGAGAAGGAATGAATGACACACACACATTCTGGTATGTATCCTTTGTTCTGAGCAGTGGAAACAGTTCACACTAGTAAGCACAGTTGTTTGGATATCCCTGCCTGTTCAGTGAGGAGAGAGAGAGAGAGAACGAAAGAGAGAACACGAGAAAGAGAGAGAGAACATGAGGGAGACTATCTCCTCCCTCTGAGAGCAGAGACCACACGTCCGGCACGAGTCTCCCTTTCCTCTCTGCCTCTACTGCATCTCCTGGGCTAGCAGCCAGAAAGACACTGCCTCCGTTGGATCCTGAAAGAAAACAAGCTGAGGATACCGCAGTGCTGCCTTAGACAGAAGGACAACATTTACGGCAACACTTTGGAAGGATTAGCAGCAGTATACGTTTTCCTTCATTTGCTCAGACAGAAAGAAGATACAACATCCCTATCACAAGAAGGACAGAGATACTGTACAGACAGAGTCGGACAGACAGATGGAGAACAGCAGTGGTCATGCAGCCTGCCTGTAACAGCTGGAGTGCTCTCTCCCTCGCCTGAAACAGTTGGTTTTAAGAGCTGCATTCCTCACACCCTCTCATTCAGAAACCAGTAGTCGTGTAGGATCTTCCCTCATAAAGAGTGACACAAGACTGCAGTAGTCCCTACAGACTGACACAGAACAGTACCGGCTTTAGGAGTGCAGTTGAAGGACACAGTGGATTGTGAGTTACCTGTGGTCAGAGACTTGGATTACTGCCTTTTCCTACAGAGGATCGTTGGAGGATGATACAGCATATCTGATTCAATATAACATACCCTGGTCATAGAACCTGGACTCCCCCGGTTGGATATTTCCTACTCTTCCCTTGGACTTAAGTGTTGATTCACTCTGGATTGGCTTACTCCCTGCTTAGCGACCTTGTGTGTGTGTGTGATTGATTGTGAGTATGTGTATCAGGATGGAGTGTGTGAGGAGTGTGTTTCTGATGATGTGTGTTTTCCTGTGGAGCTCAGCACACTCAGCCCAGAGTGTCTACCCCAGGATACGACTCTCCCATAAAGGTAGGCATCAGGCACTGGAGTGAGTGTAGACATTGGCTAAGCATCAGCATTAATGACATATCCATGCAATGTACACTAAAGTCCTAACTAGTCAAAGCATGCTTTATGGAAACAAACATTCTTGTTCCAGCTACGTTATAGTACATTGAGAATCAGACAGGTGTGTCAGTGAAAAGATGACATGTAGACACCTCTACACAACCCCTGAACTTTCCGACAGAGTCCTTTTCCAATTGCTCCATGACATCCATTTGCCGTGGGGACGAGCTGATCAATAGTGCATATTGATTGGAACAAATTATAGAGAGTGGGAAAACATGATGCAACCTGCAGAAATAAGGTATTGCTCTCCTCAATTGCTCATGTGTGCCCCTATACAGTAACAGTCAAAAGTTTTGACACACCTACTCATTCAAGGGCTTTTCTTCATTTTTACTATTTTCTACATTCTAGAATAATAGTGAAGACATCAAAACTATGAAATAACACATATGGAATCATGTAGTAACCAAAAAACTGTTAAACAAAACAAAATATATTTTATATTTGAGATTCTTCAAAGTAGCCACCCTTTGCCTCGATGACAGCTTTGCACACTCTTGGCATTCTCTCAACCAGTTTCACCTGGATTGCTTTTCATACAGTCTTGAAGGAGTTCCCACATATGCTGAGCACTTGTTGGCTGCTTTTTCTTCACTCTGCAGTCCAACTCATCCCAAACCTTCTCAATTGGGTTGAGGTCGGGTGATTGTGGAGGCCAGGTCATCTGATGGAGCACTCCATCACTCTCCTTCTTGGTCAAATAGCCCTTACACAACCTGGAGGTGTGTTGGGTCATTGTCCTGTTGAAAAACAAATGATAGTCCCACTAAGTGCAAACCAGATGGGATGGCGTATCGCTGCAGAATGCTGTGGTAGTCATGATGGTTAAGTGTGCCTTGAATTCTAAATAAATCACTGACAGTGTCACCAGCAAAGCACCGTCACACCATCACACCTCCTCCTTCATGCTTCATAGTGGGAACCACATATGCAGAGATCATCCTTTCACCTACTCCGCATCTCACAAAGACACAGCGGTTGGTACCAAAAATCTCAAATTTGGACTCATCAGACCAAAGGAGAATTTCCACCGGTCTAATGTTCATTGCTCGTGTTTCTTGGCCCAAGCAAGTCTTTTCTTATTATTGGTGTCCTTTAGTAGTGGTTTCTTTGCAGCAATTCAACCATGAAGACCTGGTTCACGCAGTCTACTCGGAACAGTTGATGTTGAGATGTGTCTGTTGTGAAGTATATTTTTGGGCTGCAATTTCTGAGGCTGGTAACTCTAATAAACTTATCCTCTGCAGCAGAGGTAACTCTGTGTCTTCCTTTCCTGTGGTGGTCCTCATGAGAGCCAGGTTTATCATTGCACTTGATGGTTTTCGCGACTGCACTTGAAGTAACTTTAAAAGTTCTTGAAATWTTCCTCATTGACTGACCTTCATTTCTTAAAGTAATGATTGACTGTCGTTTCTCTTTGCTTATTTGAGCTCTTCTTGCCATAATATGGACTTGGTATTTTACCAAATAGGGCTATCTTCTGTATACCACCCCTACCTTTTCACAACACAACTGATTGGCTCAAACGCATTAAGAAGGAAAGAAAATCCACAAATTAACTTTTAACAAGGCACATCTGTTATTTGAAATGCATTCCAGGTGACTACCTCATGAAGCTGGTTGAGAGAATGCCAAGAGTGTGCAATGCTGTCATCAAGGCAACTTTAAATATTCTCAAATAAAAAAAAAATATTTGTTGAACACTTTTTTAGTTACTACATGATTCCATGTGTTATTTCATAGTTTTGATGTCTTCACTATTATTCTACAATGTAGAAAATAGTCAAAAAAGAAAAACCCTTGAATGAGTGTGTCCAAACTTTTGACTGATACTATGTGTAGAGTATCGTTATCTACTGTTATCTAAGACCTACACAGTCTCTGCTGTGAGAAACTGTCAATGAGTATAAAGATGACTCAATGTCAGAGTTTTTAACCTCAGATATGGCATAGTGAAGTTTGTTTAGTGAAGTGTGTGTTTTCTCCCGGACTGTCTTGGGTTCATGTTAGAGTATTTTTTTTGTTCTTCTTGTTGTTGAATAGAGGATAGTTTTTTCCCTCAGACCACAGTGGTTGGCATTCCACAATATGGCTTTCTCTACTGTTATACCGGTGGGTTGAGAGAGGGGAATGCTCCTGAGGGTATAGTGGTGTGTATTCACTGGTGCGTGTGTTTGCATGTGTGTGTCCATTGTGTGTGTGTGTTGTCTCATCTGTTTATTTAAATAGTATATTTTAGGGATTATGAGGCTCTGACTTTGTAGATAACAGCCTGTAGTAAACATCTCTTCTCTCTCCACGGTTTCTTTAAATTCTATAGCAACAATAACACAGATAATTCCACATAAAAAAGGTGTCGGCCATGGTTGAGAGTACATGTGGAATTTTTATGGTCAATAAATTGTATATGTGTATGGGGCAGAGGCATGGAACAGGAATGAACAGCGTGGTATATCCACATGGCACCCTGCTATGAGGCCTCACTGTGCCTGGCTGTGGCTTGTCTTTAACAGCAATATTTTCCCTCATCACCACGCTGGTTTAGTTAAAATCTCACATTGAATTACCTTATTATATAGATGGAGGCAGGAGAAGGAAAGAGAATGGAGAGAGGAGGAAATGAGAGGTAGTAAGTTCATGAATAATTGAAAAAGTGAGGAAAAAATAAGAGGAAGGGAAGGAAGGAAGAGAGAGATGAGGCCGGGAGGCAGGGAAGGAAAGAGAGAAGAGCGAGAGAAGAAATTGAGAGAAAAAGGGAGAAAGGAGAACAACAGGGAGGGAGAGAGTAGAGTTTGTTTGGTTAGTGGAGCATGATAGGGGGGTATATTGACAGAGACCCTTGCTGTGTGTTGGGTTTTGCTGATGTATTCAATCATAAACGCCACAGCAATAACAGTAATAACCCACTGGGTATATCATGTCATTTGAACGTGTAAATGTGGGTAATATTTGGTTGAGATGTTGATCAATGAGATTTCAACCTTTATTCACCCACTCAAAAAGACAGCCTACGGTTATTTTATTCCGGTACTATAGTTGATTATTATACTTGAGGAATAATCAACTACATTTAAATATTGGTGTGAGGTTAAGAACACATTATGATCTGATATACCCAAAACACACCATGAATTCAACGGGGATTAACACCAATCCATGAAGTGTGTTAAGTAGATGTTTAGAAGTAGTTGCCATTGTGATGTAGGCTTCTTTACATGAAATAAGGATAATAGCCTGAGTCAAGAATATGAAAACAAACTGTATCAACCAGAATGATCTTGAAAAGCACCCCGATACATTTCTACTCATGCTGCAAAATGTATCTTCCAGATTTAGGGTTTATACTACTGTTGGCTATTGTCATTCTGTGTAACACAATTAGAGCAGTAACTTGGAACAACATTGGGTAAACCTTTGTCCATGTAAAAACTGTGTCGAGGTCAAGAATGGTTGAAATAAAAAATGTATTGCATCACAAAATACATTTACAATGCAAAAACATAAATAAAAAAGCCCCAAAATTGATTTCTGTCACAGGCTTCGGAACAGGCTTTCATGCTTTTAATTGTCATCCCCTTACTCATTGGCCCTCCCACTGCCCCCCTTGCGGTAGGGTGTATATTTCAGGCAGGTTGACATCGGCTGTAGTATTCCTGCCTCTGTAGTCTTTGATTCGCCAAGACTCACATCTGCTGTAAAGGGGGAAAACAAATATTATCTAGAGAAGATATTCAAATGTCGTAAAATGTCATGATTTGGATTCCGCTGTACCTACAATGACGCTGCGAAGGTTGGAGTCCTCAAAGGCCCTCTTCCCTTTGTTTCCTTTGATATTCATCATTGACAGGAGGCCATTTGTCTGGTTTCAGTCTAGAACACAAAATAGGTACTTCACAAGCAACACACCATGACCTAATTTAAAAGTGTAACAAATATGTAACAGTTTACCAGTGCATTACTCTCTTCACTCAGTCCGGGATGTCTTTCCCCCCAGCTTTCAGATCAGAGATAAATGTACTTTTACAAAAGGACACTAATGCATTACACATGTACAGGATTTTAACATCTAGTACTACATGGCAATATGTCATTCAATTCATACCAATGAAACATTTAATTTCTCACCATGTATTTTCAAAAATCGTTCTCCGTTAGCTGCTCTTCCATCTTTAGTAAATCTTCCTCTGTTTCGTTCAGGTTGAAGTTGAATTCCTCAACCGGAATAGGGCGACTGTCTTTAAGAGGTCACGGATCTCACAAAGGAGATATATGCCTCTTGAAAGTCTGAAACAATGTAGTTTTACATTTGTTCACTTCCAAATATAACAGCCTCATTTCAATTGAATTAAAAACGGTTTAAAAATAAATGTGTCATACTTGCTTCTGGCATAGGAAAAGGGTCTGATCCTTTGCAACACTTTGGTGGGGGGGGGATCTCTCATCTGAAGAGGCAGAAGCAGAGTCTCCCACATGACCATCCCTGGAGCATGAAAGCTCAAAATTCTCTGCATTAAAATATTGGGCATCATGGCAATTCTTGATAAAATTAGAATGCCTTCCCCAAATACATCAGTCAAGAATGAGAAATAGGAGTTGGCTTAAGTTGTGAAGGATCCTCTCAATATAATCACTTGGTGGCTTGCGCCGCGTTTTAGTTTGCTATTTCTCTATCCACACACTTGGTGGCTTGTGTGGTGTTTTAGTTTGCCATTTCCCCTCACCACCAATACTTGGTGGCTTGCAGGGGGTTTTAGCCTTTTGCTTCTTAGTGGCACTGGCTTTCTGGTACGTCGGAGCAGATTTTAGTTGGGGCTTGGGTTGGCCTACAAAAATAAGACATGCAAGTGTAACATAATGTCCAGCATCTTTCTACACAACTTTGTAAGGCAAACTAAACACAATCTAATTTTACCAAACTTGCGTCTGTCACAGGAAAAGGGTCTGATCCTTTGCAGCGATTTGGTGAGGGGGATTCCACAATTAAGAAGTCAGAAGGAGACCAAGCCCTCATGCTCCAGGGTCATGCTCCAAGCCATGTGAGCGACAAAGAGAATTCTCTCTAAGAAAAGGTTGGACAACATCACACCAATTGTTTTTAAAATTAGAATAGCTTTCAGAGACAAAATTTTCAAGAGTAAGGAGTTGGCTTAAATTGTGAAGATTGGTCCTCACCCTCATTACTTGGTGGCTTGTGCTGCGTTTTAGCCATTTGTTTATTGGTAGCAGTGGCACAAGTTCTGGTTCTTCAGGGCAAATGTTGATGGGGCTTGGGTAGACCTTTGCATGAAAATAAACATGCAAGTGTAAAATACCATCCAGCCTTTTTCTACAAACATTTGTCATGGTTCTTTTTGAAGTGGAAGACTTAAAAAGTAAACCTAAACACATTACCAAACATTAAACCAAAATTCTACAACAGAATAGGGGCTTGGTGCCTGGTGATCCTGATCCAGATGGATGTCAGCTCAGTTTCACGTTTGTTTCACTACACTAACAATGGTGAAAAATGGAGTGATTCTGTCTGGGTTGAGGCTCCCTTCACACACGCTTGTAGATTTGAAAGAATCAGTTAAAGTAATGCGGTAAAATGTCTCCCAGTCAATCAAAAGGCAAGACGTTGTTCAGTGGCTGGGGTTTAGGGACAAGGGGTTGATTAGTAATCAGCATTGCAGGCTACCATACTTACATACTGTAACTTGGAGGCGGTAGTTTCTGGTGGTGGGAGAGTACATTCCTCATGGGATTCTAAACACAACAGAATAAAAAGATACAGATTAAAAAAACAACCAGAATAAAAACCATGCCAAGCAAATTGAATTTACACAAACTGTCAATGTGTGTTAAAACATACCCATTACAAATCATTGTAATGTACTTATCTTTCTGTTTCTCTTGGAGATCTCCACTTCACTGGCTGTGGGGATTGACATCTTCACATTGCTGTTTTGATTCTGAATGGTAGGGTGAGGTTTCGAACAATTGCAAAGTCATTTTTAACAACCAGCAGTTTTCACTTATTGCATTTTCAAGTATAATGTATCTTCCATTTACCCGATGTCAGTTTTATCCTCAGAAGCTGGAATGACTCTCATTTAAGACAGTGTGTGGACCAATCATTTATTACTTTGTCATATTTATTTGGGGGCCACCACACAGTTTGGTCTTTGATCCAGTACTCTGCAATAACATCTACTTCCTTCTAATTTTCCATCAACACTGCTCTGGCCCACGTCCTCTGAGATTAGAACCAGGGGAAATACAGACAATATAATATAAAGTACTGACACTAAAAACCATGAAAATGTATAACGCAAGGAGGCCAAGATGCAAAAACAATAKAATTAATTTAATCCATGCTTGAAATAATACAAAAAGTGCAAGGTACTATATTAAAAAAAAGGAACGGCGCATACTGTATGTTTTGGTCTCATACCTTCATCAGTGCTGTACAAACAAATTAAGAAGACASSWRSTKWRRYYWMASYWSSTGTCTTCTTAATTTGTTTGTACAGCACTGATGAAGGTATGAGACCAAAACATACAGTATGCGCCGTTCCTTTTTTTTAATATAGTACCTTGCACTTTTTGTATTATTTAGCTGTTCTAAAACTTTTGACCGTTCGTGAATATAAGAGATATCTGTGTATAATGGCACCGGATGGGATGACTGCAGTTTTACAGGCTCCTAACCAACTGTGCTATTTTGTCTGTTTTTTCACATTGTTTGTAACTTATTTTGTACATAATGTTGCTACTGTCTCTTTTGACCGAAAATATATGTATTATGTTATTTTTCACCGAGCGAATAATATAGAGCTGGTTGGGTTTTCCGTGTATCGACAAGACATAAAAGTCTTGTCTGGTGAGACAAGGGGTGGGGGTGTGTGTCTATTTGTCAATAACAGCTGGTGTGCAATGTCTAATATTAAAGAAGTCTTGAGGTATTGCCCGCCTGAGGTAGAGTACTTCATGATTAGCTGTAGACTACATTATCTACAAAGCTAATTATCATCTATATTTTTTGTAGCCATCTATTTACCACCACAAACCGATGCTGGCACTAAGACCGCACTCAACCAGCTGTATAAGGCCATAAGCAAACAAGAAAGTGCTCATCCAGAAGCGGCGCTCCTATTGGCCGAGGACTTTAATGCAGGCAAACTTAAATCCATTTCACCTCATCTCTACCAGCATGTCACATGTGCAACCAGAGGGGAAAAAACTCTAGACTACCTTTACTCCACACACAGAGACGCATACAAAGCTCTCCCTCTGTCACGACTTCCACCGAAGTCAGTTCCTCTCCTTGTTTGGGCGGCGTTTGGCGGTCGGCGTCACCGGTCTTCTAGCCATCGTCAATCCACTTTTCATTTTCCATTTGTTTTGTCTTGTTTTCCTACACACCTGTTTTTCATTTCCCTCATTAATTGTTSTGTATTTAACCCTCTGTTCCCCCCATGTCTTTGTGCGGAATTGTTTGTTGTAAGTGCTTGTGCACATGTTTACTGGTGCGCGTCGGGTTTTGTACTCATGTTGGTTATTTCTTTATGCCGTTGGTTTTGAAATTAAACTGCTCCGGCTATTACCTAGTTCTGCTCTCCTGCGTCTGACTTCCCTGCCACCAGTTACGCACACCTTACACCCTCGCCCTCCATTTGGCATCCTTTTGATTCCTTCTTACAGCAAAAACTAAAGCAGGAATTACCAGTGACTCGTTCAATACGGAAGTGGTCAGACGCGGATGCTACGCTACATGACTGGTTTTCTAGCACAGACTGGAATATGTTACGTGATTCATCCAATGGCATTGAGGAGAATACCTCAGTCACCGGCTTAAAAATAAGTTAATCGACAACGTTGTCCCAACAGTGACTGTACGGCCATATCCCAACCAGAATCCATGGATTACCGGCAACATTGGCACCGAGCTAAAGGCTAGAGCTGCCCTCAGACAAACCATCAAACAGGCAAAGCATCAATACAGTACTAACATTGGAACCTACTACACCGGCTCTGATGCTCGTTGGATGTGGCAGGGCTTGCAAACTATTACGGACTAAAAAGGGAAACACAGCCGCAAGCTGCCAAGTTACGCAAGCTTAACAGACGAGGTAAATACCTTTTATGCTTGCATTGAGGCAAGCAACAGTGAAGCACGCATGAGAGCACAATCTGTTCCAGACGACTGCGTGATCACGCTCTCCGTAGCCAATGTGTGCAAGTCCTTTAAACAGGTCAACATTCACAAAGCCTCGTGGCCAGAGGAATTACCAGGATGTGTACGCAAAGCATGCGTGGTCCAACTGGCAAGTGTATTCACTGACATTTTCAACCTTTCCCTGACCGAGTCTGAAATACCTACATGTTTCAAGCAGACCACTCTAGTCCCTGTGTCCAGGAAAGTGAAGGTAACATGCCTAAATGATTACCGCCCCGTAGCACTCTCGGCGGTAGCCATGAATTGCTTTGAAAGGCTGGTCATGGCTTACTTCAACACCATCATCCCAGAAACCCTAGATCCAATCCAATTTGCATACCGCCCCACAGATGACGCAATCTCAATCACAGTTCACACTGCCCTTCCCCACCTGGACAAAAGGAACACCTATGTGAGAATGCTGTTCATTGACTACAGCTCAGCGTTCAACACCATAGTGCCCACAAAGCTCATCACTAATCTAAGGACCCCGGGACTAAACACCTCCCTCACAACTGGATCCTGGACTTCCTGATGGGCAGCCCCCAGGTGGTAAGGGTAGGCAACAACACATCTGCCACGCTGATCCTAAACACTGGGGCCCCTCAGGGGTGCTTGCTTAGTCCCCTCCTGTACTCCCTGTTCACCCATGACTGGGTGGCAAAAAATAACTCCAACACCATTGTTAAGTTTGTTGACGACACAAACGTGGTAGGCCTGATCACCGACAACGACGAGACAGACTGTAGAGAGGAGGTCAGAGACCTGGCAGTGTAGTGCCAGGACATTAACCTCTCCCTCAATGTGAGCAAGACAAAGGAGCTGATCGTGGACTACAGGAAAAGGCAGGCCGAACAGGCCCCCATTAACATCGATGGGGCTGTAGTGGAGCGGGTCAAGAGTTCCAAGTTCCCATGGTGTCCACAGCTCCAACAAACTATCATGGTCCAAACACACCAAGAGGAGACTGAAAAGATCCCCAGATCCTCAAAAAGTTATACAGCTGCACCATTGAGAGCATCCTGACCGGTTGCATCACACCCTGGTATGGCAACTGCTCGACATCTAACCATAAGGCGCTACAGAAGGTAATGCGTAAGGCCCAGTACATCACTGGAGCCAAGCTTTCCTGCCATCCAGGACCTATATACTAGGCGGTGTCAGAGGAAGGCCCAAAAAATTGTCAATGACTCATGGCAAACAGTACCAGAGCACCAAGTATAGGACAAAAAAGGCTCCTTAACAGCTTCTACCCCCAAGCCATAAGACTGCTGAACAATTCATCAAATGGCCACCCAGACTTTTTACATTGACCCCCCCCCACCCTTTGTTTTTACACTGCTGCTGCTCACTGTTTATTATCTATGCATAGTCACTTTACCCCTATATGTACAAATGACCTCGATTAACATGTACCCCTACACATTGACTCGGTACCGCCGGTACCTCCTGTATATAGCTTCAATATTGTTATTTTATTGTATTACTTTTTGTATTTTTTTGTATTTTTTTTTACTCTAGTTTATTTAGTCTTTTAAGGATCCGTCCCTTTAATAAATGTTCTCCTAAAATGACATACACAAATCTAACTGCTTGTAACTCAGGCCCTGAAGCAAAGATATGCATATTCTTGGTACCATTTGAAAGGAAACAATTTGAAGTTTGTGGAAATGTGAAATTTTTTGGGGATAATATATCAAAATAGTCTGGTGAAAGAAAAAAAGCAATTAAGATTTTGGCCACTAGGTGGCAGCAGTGTATGTGCAAAGTTTTAGACTGATCCAATGAACCATTGCATTTCTGTTCAAAATGTTGTATCAAGACTGCCCAAATGTGCTTAATTTGTTATCAAAACTTCCTACGGATACGTGGGACGGTAGCATTCTTGAAAATATATGTGTTATACATCAAAATAAAGCTTAACTTCTTGTTAATCCAGCCAAGGTGTCAGATTTCAAAAAGGCTTTACGGCGAAAGCAAACCATGCGATTATGTGAGGACAGCGCCCCGCATACAAATGCATGACAAATCATATTTCAACCAAGCAGTTGCGACACGGAAGTCAGAAATAGCGATATAATATATGCCTTACCTTTGAAGATCTTCTTCTCATCTCTTCTCTTCTCTTCTTCTCAAACAAATTCTGTAGCATTGAAGTTCTCCAAGGACACAGTGGCCTCTGTCATTCTTAAATGAAAGAAGTTTGGAACCACCAAGACCCTTTCTAGAGCTATCCGTCTGGCCAAACTGAGCAATCGGGCGAGAAGAGCCTTGGTCAGTGAGATGACCAAGAACCTGATGGTCACTCTGACAGAGCTCCAGAGTTCCTCTGTGGAGATGGGAGAACCTTCCAGAAGAACAACCGTCTTTGCAGCACTCCACCAATTAGGCCTTTATGGTAGAGTGGCCAGAAGGAAACCTCTCCTCAGCCTGCTTGAAGTTTGCCAAAACTATAAGAAACAAGACTCTCATGCCGTTTGGTAGCAGAGAGAAAAGTCTATGACTTGTGTGGCTGGAGTCTGACAATTTTTTTACCCTTCCTTTGACACCGCCTGGTGTAGAGGTCCTGGATGGCAGGAAGCTCAGCCCCAGTGATGTACAGGGCCATATGCACTACCCTTTGTAGCGCCTTGCGGTCGGATGCCGAGCAGTATCCATACCAAGTGGTGATGCAAGCAGTCAGYTCTTGATAGCGCAGCTGTATAACTTTTTGAGTATCTGAGGATCTCACATATTTTCAGCTTCCTAAGGCGGAATAGGCATTGCTGTGGCCTCTTCACAACTGTTTTGGTGTGTTTGACGATGATAGATCCAACGATCACCTCCTTTGTCTTGCTCACGCTAAGGAATAGGTTGTTGTCCTGGCACCACACTGCCAGGGCTCTGACCTCCTCCCTACAGGCTGTCTCATTGTCGTTGGTGATCAGTCCTACCACCGTTGTGTCGTCTGAAAACTTGGTGTCCATGACCACGCATTCGTGGGTGAACTGGGAGTACAGGAGGGAACTAAGCACACACCCCTGAGGATACACAGTGCTGAGGGTCAGCATGGCGGATGTGTTGTTGCCTACCCTCACCACCTGGGGGCTGCCCTTCAGGAAGTCCAGGATCCAGTTGCGGAGGGAGGTGTTCAGTCCCATGGTTCTTATAGTTTAAGTTTAACCTAATTTCAATCTTTGCAATTCTGTTTGAAATTATATAAAAACACTACTGGTTGATGACTTTTTGCAAATCCAAATGTGTTTCAAACATAGATTCAAAGTCACAATATGTTGAAACAAAGTTGATTCAACCAGTTTGTGTCCAGTGGAAACATTCATATTTCATTCAAGTCATTACTAGCCTGGGGGAGAGGAGCTGCTCTGACAGACAGACAGACAGACAGACAGACAGACAGACAGACAGACAGACAGACAGACAGACAGACAGACAGACAGACAGACAGACAGACAGACAGACAGACAGACAGACAGACAGCAGACAGACAGACAGACAGACAGACAGACAGACAGACAGACAGACAGACAGCAGACAGACAGACAGACAGACAGACAGACAGACAGACAGCAGACAGACGACAGAAGACAGACAGACAGACAGAAAGACAGACAGACACGGAGGAAGACATTCTCCGAAGGGAGAGTGTCTTCTGTGACTGACATTCACTTAACCACAGGAAAGGAGAGAGAGGAGAGGAGAGAGTAGATGGTGGGCACTGGAACAGGCTTGAGGCTACAATCACAGTCAACCCTGAACTTCTTCCATCCCGCCTCTCTCTCTCCTCTCTCTCTCTCTCTCTGCTGTAGCGTTTGTTTGGCTGGTAGAGCATGCTGTAGAAAGCTGCTGGCTTATCCTATCATTAGGAATGAAAAACATCTACGCTTTAATGTGTCTCATGGTCTCTGCCTGGTGCCTTACACCCACCGACATACCCACCGGATTTTTTACACACCACCACACACACACACACACACACACACACACACACACACACACACACACACACACACACACACACAGAGCGAATAGCGGGAATGCTTTAGCGTGTGCAGGCCTTGAAGGTAGATCAGGGAGAGAGAGGTATGTGGTTAAAGTCTTTGTTATTAGCCCTAGGGAACTGAACTATCACAACATTATCATAATATCTGCTAGCCAGGAGAACAGGGTGGAGGAGAGGACTAATTCAATCTATCTGGTTGGTTTTCTCTGGATGTGGACCCAGTTTATGTCTGGTTCACAGGTGCTATACTATAGAGATCAATAGAATCTGCCCTTTAGATCTGTGGAAATATGCTCTCAAATGGACGCCCTCCAGGACTGCGTTTACAGGTCTGAATTATTTTGGGAATGTCATCAGAGCTTCCAAGGTCATCCATATGGATCCTTCAGAGCTCTGACATTGACATTCCATCTTAGTTTCTGTAAGGGTTCATATCATCACTATCTCTCTCCTCTCTTCCATTCCATTCCATTCCACTCATCTCATCCTCCTTCCTCTCCTGCAACTCTTAACTGAACATTTCACCATACATGTGTAGGATCAGTTATTTTCCAACACTGGTGATATTTTCCGTCGAACTCAATTGACTTTCATAATAATCAGCTTAGAAAATCTCCTTTTGTATCGTGTTACAATCACAGACTGTCTCCAGTTTCCAGAGAAAACAGACCTTAAGCCCTGCATGCAGCTCCTCCAAAGACCTTAAATTCACTTTATGAGAGCCTAATACACTCTCATTGGGCATGGCTTTCCGCCAATCAAAACCTTTAATCCTAGTGCTCCATCGCCACATCTGTATGATTGTCTAAAGATGGCAGCCAGAGGGATGATCTAACCATAGAATTGTAATGACTAGAACGGACATCCTCATAAGAAAAATGACAATCACTAACAGAGCCTTAGAATACATTATATGTCTGAAATTATATACGGACTTGCATTATCTGCGTATTGTATCCCTGTAATGAACTCTTCCCGGGTAAAACAAGTATTCCATTATGCTGTATGTCTAATGAGAGGTTGTTACTGCTGGCATGTGTCAGAGTCATGGTGGGGTGGAGGCAGCGGGCCAAATGAAGAGGTGGAGGGAGACAAGGAGCCAAAACATGATTTATCTCTCTTCTACCATCTCCATCTATCTCTGTCCTCACGCTTCACTTGAAGCAGGAGCTTCACTAGAATTCCAACACACAGTTTTATAGAGCTTCAATCTGGTTATTAGCTAAATAAATACCAGAGACTGGCAGACATTGGACTAATCTAGAGTATTGGAGGATGTTAACATTGTTGTTAATTGTGAATAACATGAATTGTCTTTGTTATAACTAGGAATCATGGCCAAACCTGTCGTGTCAATGTGAATCCAACACATCCTCCTTCCACTAGCAGTTAGCTCTCCATATTGGCATGTTCTCTAGGCATTGCGGATTGGATCCTCTGATTCATACATTCCGACCTGGGTTCAATCCTAACTGTCACCACAGCCGCATAATGGCTACCTGTACAGAGGCTCTCCCCATTGAATGTGTTTAAAGAACATGAGTTTAGGAATCACATAAAACTCTGAGCAAAAGTTGTTACAGGGACTGAAAGTGATAGGTACTCCTCTGCATCTTCTATTCACAGGGGAAATATTATTTTACCCCACAGTAATGTCCAATCCATCAGAGAATTATGAAAAACGTCTGCTCCAATTCCTCAGAAATAACATCAGACACCAAGTGTAATACAGAGAGACAGACGGGCAAGACCGCTAAAATATATTTTCTTGAAATGTGTCTGATTTGAATAGCCAAAATGTATTTCTGCTGAAGACCACAGCACTGACTTAACATTTTACAAAAATTGTGTCACACCCTGGCCTCAGTTATCTTTGTTTTCTTTATTATTTTAGTTAGGTCAGGGTGTGACATGGGGGATGTAAGTGTTTTGTATTGTCTAGGGTTTTTTGTATGTTTATGGGGCAGTGTTCAGTCTAGGTGTATGTATGTCTATGGTTGCCTGGATTGGTTCTCAATTAGAGACAGCTGTCTATCGTTGTCTCTGATTGGGAACCATATTTAGGCAGCCATAGTCATTAGGTAGTTCGTGGGTGATTGTCTATGTCTAAGTTGCCTGTGTCTGCACCTTTTGTTTGTATAGCTTCACGTTCGTCGGTTTGTTGTTTTGTTTAGTTTGTATAGTGTTCGTTTCGTTTTCGTCTTCGTCTTCAATAAAAAGAGGATGTATTAATATCACGCTGCGCCTTGGTCATCCTCTCTTCCACGTTACGACGAACGTGACAAATTGGGATACTTCAAACAGTATCTCTGCCAAATGAATATTTATTTAGAAAGCATAATCATTTTGTAACATTGGTACATATTTTTTCTTAAACCTCAGATTTTCCGTGCGTGGGGAATTAAGTATCCAGATGATTATGTCATATTGTTGTCAGGCCCTGGCCATAGAGAGGCTTTTGTTCTCTATTTTGGTTAGGCCAGGGTGTGACTAGGGTGGGCATTCTAGTTTCTTTATTTCTATGTTTTGTATTTCTATGTTTTGGCCGGGTATGGTTCTCAATCAGGGACAGCTGTCTATCGTTGTCTCTGATTGGGAATCATACTTAGGCAGCCTTTTTTCCTTTGTTGTTTGTGGGTAGTTGACTTTGTTAGTGGCAATATAGCCCTAGTAAGCTTCACGGTCGTTTCTTTGTTTCTTGTTTTGTTGGCGACATTCTAAATAAAAGAAAATATACACTCACCACGCTGCACCTTGGTCCGGTCATTTCCACCTCGACGACGGCCGTGACAGAACTACCTACCATAAACGGACCAAGCAGCGTGGTAAGGAGGAATGGACGTGGGAGGACATTTTGAATGGGAAAGGATCCTGGATGTGGGAGGAGGTCCTGGCGGGGAACGATCGCCTGCCCTGGGAGCAGGTGGAAGCAGCGAGGAAAGCGGAGGCAGCTAGAAAAAGGGCCCAAGATTACACAGGGTCACGGCTGGCACTAAAGACCGGGAAACCACTCCAAAAAAAGCCAGACTACAGTTTGCAACTGCACATGGGGACAAAGATCGTACTTTTTGGAGAAATATCCTCTGGTCTGACGAAACAAAAATAGAACTGTTTGGCCATAATGACCATCGTTATGTTTGGAGGAAAAAGGGGGAGGCTTGCAAGCCGAAGAACACTATCCCAACCGTGAAGCACGGGGGTGGCAGCGTTGTTTTGTGGGGGTGCTTGGCTGCAGGAGGGATTGGTGCGCTTCACAAAATAGATGGCATCATGAGGGAGGAAAATTATGTGGATATATTGAAGCAACATCTCAAGACATCAGTCAGGAAGTTAAATCTTGGTCGGAAAGGGGTCTTCCAAATGGACAATGACCCCAAGCATACTTCCAAAGTTGTGGCAAAATGGCTTAATTCAACGAAGTCAAGGTATTGGAGTGGCCATCACAAAGCCCTGACCTCATCCTAGAGAAATTTGTGGGCAGAACTGAAAAAGCGTGTGCGAGCAAGGAGGTCTACAAACCTGACGCAGTTACACCAGCTCTGTCAGGAGGAATGGGCCAAAATTCACCCAACTTATTGTGGGAAGCTTGTTGAAGGCTACCGAAACGTTTGACCAAGTTAAACAATTTAAAGGCAATGCGAGCAAATACTAATCAGGTGTATGTAAACTTCTGACCCACTGGGAATGTGATGAAAGAATAAAAGCTGAAATAAATCATTCTCTCTACTATTATTCTGACATTTCACATTCTTAAAATAAAGTGGTGATCCTAACTGACCTAAGACAGGGAATGTTTCTAGGATTAAATTCAGGAATTGTGAAAACTGAGTTTAAATGTATTTGGCTAAGGTGTATGTAAACTTACAACTTCAACTGTATATATACAGTGGGGCAAAAAAGTATTTAGTCAGCCACCAATTGTGCAAGTTCTCCCACTTAAAAAGATGAGAGAGGCCTGTAATTTCCATCATAGGTACACTTCAACTATGACAGACAAAATGAGAAAAGAAATCCAGAAAATCACATTGTAGGATTTTTAATGAATTATTTGCAAATGATGGTGGAAAATAAGTATTTGGTCACCTACAAACAAGCAAGATTTCTGGCTCTCACAGACCTGTAACTTCTTCTTTAAGAGGCTCTCTGTCCTCCACTCGTTACCTGTATTAATGGCACCTGTTTGAACTTGTTATCAGTATAAAAGACACCTGTCCACAACCTCAAACAGTCACACTCCAAACTCCACTATGGCCAAGACCAAGAGCTGTCAAAGGACACCAGAAACAAAATTGTAGACCTGCACCAGGCTGGGAAGACAGAGTCTGCAATAGGTAAGCAGCTTGGTTTGAAGAAATCAACTGTGGGAGCCATTATTAGGAAATGGAAGACATACAAGACCACTGATAATCTCCCTCGATCTGGGGCTCACGCAAGATCTCACCCCGTAGGGTCAAAATGATCACAAGAACGGTGAGCAAAAATCCCAGAACCACACGGGGGGACCTGCAGAGAGCTGGACCAAGTAACAAAGCCTACCATCAGTAACACACTACGCACCAGGGACTCAAATCCTGCAGTGCCAGACATGTCCCCCTGCTTAAGCCAGTACATGTCCAGGCCCGTCTGAAGTTTGCTAGAGAGCATTTGGATGATCCAGAAGAAGATTGGGAGATGTCATATGGTCAGATGAAGCCAAAATATAACTTTTTGGTAAAAACTCAACTCGTCGTGTTTGGAGGACAAAGAATGCTGAGTTGCATCCAAAGAACACCATACCTACGGTGAAGCATGGGGGTGGGAACATCATGCTTTGGGGCTGTTTTCTGCAAATGGACCAGGACGACTGATCCTTGTAAAGGAAAGAATGAATGGGGCCATGTGTATCGTGAGATTTTGAGTGAAAACCTCCTCATCAGCAAGGGCATTGAAGATGAAACGTGGCTGGTCTTTCAGCATGACAATGATCCCAAACACACCGCCCGGGCAACGAAGGAGTGGCTTCGTAAGAAGCATTTCAAGGTCCTGGAGTGGCCTAACCAGTCTCCAGATCTCAACCCATAGAAAATCTTTGGAGGGAGTTGAAAGTCCGTGTTGCCCAGCAACAGCCCCAAAACATCACTGCTCTAAGAGATCTGCATGGAGGGAATGGGCCAAAATACCAGCAACAGTGTGTGAAACCTTGTGAAGACTTACAGAAAACGTTTGACCTCTGTCATTGCCAACAAAGGGTATATAACAAAGTATTGAGACTTTTGTTATTGACCAAATACTTATTTTCCACCATAATTTGCAAATAAATTCATAAAAAATCCTACAATGTGATTTTCTGGATTTTCTTTTCTCATTTTGTCTGTCATAGTTGAAGTGTACCTATGATGAAAATTACAGGCCTCTCTCGTCTTTTTAAGTGTGAGAATTTTTGTAACATTTTGTTACATTACAGACTTTTTCTAAAATGAATTAAATAATAAAAATATCCTCAGCATTCTACACAAAAAAAAACATAATGACAAAGCAAAAACTGGTTTTAGACATTTTTGCACAAACAAAAATATCCTATTTACATTACTATTCATACCCTTTGCTATGAGACTCAAATTTGAGCTCAGGTGAATCCTGTTCCCATTGATCATCCTTGAGATGTTTCTTCAACTTGATTGGAGTCCACCTGTGGTAAATTCCAGTGATTGGACATGATTTGGAAATGCACACAACTGTCTATATAAGGTCCCACAGTTGACAGTGCACATCAGAGCAAAAACCAAGTCATGAGGTCGAAGGAATTGTCCGTAGAGCTCCGAGACAGGATTGTGTCGAGGCAAAGATCTGGGGAAGGGTACCAAAATTCTGTAGCATTGAAGGTCCCCAAGAACACAGTGGTCTCTATCATTCTTAAATGGAAGAAGTTTGGAACCACGAAGACTCTTCCCAGAGCTGGGCTCCCAGCCAAACTGAGCCATCGGGGCAGATGGGCCTTGGTCAGGGTGGTGACCAAGAACCCGATGCTCACTCTGACAGAGCTCTAGTGTTCCTCTGTGGAGATGGGAGAACCTTCCTGAAGTACAACCATCTCCACAGCACTCCAACAATCAGGCCTTTACTGTAGAATGGCCAGACGTTAGCCACTACTTAGTAAAATGCACATGACAGCCCACTTGGAGTTGGCCAAAATACACATAAAGTCTCTCAGACCATAAGAAACAAGATTATCTGTTCTTATGAAAGCAAGATTGAACTCTTTGGCCCGAATGCAAAGTGTCACATCTGGAGGAAACGTGGCACCATCCCTACGGTGAAGCATGGTGGTGGCAGCATCATGCTGTGGGAATGTTTTTCAGTGGCACGGACTGGGACTCGGGGGAAGGTTCACCTTCCAACAGGACAACGGCCCTAAGCACACAGCCAAGACAACTCAGGAGTGGCTTTTGGACAATTCTCTGAATGTCCTTGAATGGCCCAGCCAGAGCCCGGACTTGAATCCGATCGAACATCTCTGGAGAGACCTGAAAATAGTTGTGCAGCGATGCTCCCCATTCAACCTGACAGAGCTTGAGAGGATCTGCAGAGAAGAATGGGAGAAACTCCCCAAATACAGTTGTGCACCGGGGCCTCCCACTCCTCTTTCTATTCTGGTTAGAGATAGTTTGCGCTGTTCTGTGAAAGGAGTAATACACGGCGTTGTACCAGATCTTCAGTTTCTTGGAAATTTCTCGCATGGAATTGCCTTCATTTCTCAGAACAAGAATAGACTGACGAGTTTCAGAGAAAGGTCTTTGTTTCTGGCCATTTTGAGCCTGTAATTGAACYCACAAATGCTGATGCTCCAGATACTGAACTAGTCTAAAGAAGGACAGTTTTATTGCTTATTTAATCAGTACAACAGTTTTCAGCTGTGCTAACATAATTGCAAAAGTTTTTTTTAATGATCAATTAGCCTTTTAAAATAATAAACTTGGATTAGCTAACACAACGTGCCATTGGAAAACAGGAGTGATGGTTGCTGATTATGGGCCTCTGTATGCCTATGTAGATATTCCATTAAAAATCTGCCATTTCCAGCTGCAATAGTCATTTACAACATTAACTATGTCTACACTGTATTTCTGATAAATGTTATGTTATTTTAGTGGACAAAACATGTGCTTTTCTTTCAAAAACAAGGACATTTCTAAGTGACCCCGAACTTCTGCACGGTAGTGTATATATACTGTATGTGTGTTAAGCATATTTTAAACCACTTCAGAGTGCCTTCTAGAATATGGCGAGAGGACATCAGCTGTCTTTACTATAAGGTTTTACTGCGTGGAAGTATGTTAGAAATATTTAAGGTATATGTGGTTTAAGTAGTGTAGTGGTGAAGTTTGTCCGATGAAAGCTTTTAGCAGCTCACTGTTGGAGTTGTCTGAGAGGAACATTTTTCACTACAAAATGTTAGCGACAGCAGTTTATCTTAGTGAACATGTCTGACATTAGCTCTATCTAAACAATCTGATATCATCACCTGAACACTTTAAGAAATAACATATATATATATATACTGTGCTTCAACTTTGACATAGCTATTCCCTTCCTGAGCCATTTAGAGTTTGTCCATTTTAGAGAGTTAGCACATTTTAGGCCTTTCCACCGTTTGCGTTCTGATCATTTCTGATCATCCATAGCTCTGTTCCACCCTTATGCCTTATTCCTCTGTTCAGTTGTTGATGTTCTACTGTGCAATGTGCAAGTAGTAATTACCAGTAGGGAGCCCCCCTCTGAGCGGTAAAATAACCCTTCCCTCCCAGACTAGAACAGAAGAGAGCTGCTGTATATGTTTAACTGTCTTAAATGGTTTAAGCTGGAGGTGGGTTTGTGATGATGAACGAGTTGGGGAATACCAGTGTTGCATGAAGTCCTTTGTTTGTTAGGCGAAATGCTGTATCTTTTAAATTAGGGTGATTTTTCTCATTAAATATAATGTGTTAAGTGAGGAGCTGTATTAAGTCTGTTCCGCCTACTCTATAATTACTACTATTCTCCCCACTGACTGGTTCAGCTCTGGTGATAAAACAGAAATAATACAGTTTTATAAAGTCTTTATATAGTACTTAAACTACCTGGAGAGGATGTGAGAGGACGATGTTCTGAATCACCTCAGGGGATCTCTCTCTCTCTCTCTCTCTCTCTCTCTCTCTCTCTCTCTCTCTCTCTCTCTCTTCTTCTCTTTCTCATCTCTCTCTTCTCTTCTCTCTCTCTCTCTCTCTCTCTCTCTCTCTCTCTCTCTCTCTCTCTCTCGTGGAGTTTGCAGAGATTTTGGATGTAACTTTTTAGGTCCGTTACTATTAAGCATTATTAATAATTATGAAACTATTGGCCAACAAAGGTACTGTTAAATTACAATCTCTCTCTCCCTCTCTCCGTGTTGAGTGTGCTCCGTAGCTCATTAATATCGTGTCCAGAAGGAGAAACAACTGGCAAGACTTTGACTTCTGCTCTGACCTTTTCACTGTACAAACACCAGGGTGAGAGAGAGGGAATGAGGGGACGCAGAAGGTGAAATGGTCATGGGGTGCAGGATCTAGGGGTGGGGTATTGAGGGTGAAAGGAAGGGGGTTAGGGATGAGGCAGCGGTGATGTGAGGTAATGCCTTTGATCAGGCAGCACATTGCAATCTGTTTGCCTATAGCTAGCAGGCCCTATATTTCCTCACTTTAAATGAACCTCAGCCTTTACTATCGCCACAGACACACCATGAAGCAGAGGGTTTAGGGTTCTAGAGAGGAATTTTGCTGGGGGGTCTACTTTACTAGCTGGGCTTTAATCTAACTCCATCATTATAGACTCTCTGTAGACTCTAAGAGACTATGTCTCTGTGTGTCTGACGTGACCAGGGCTCAAAAATATTAGTGCTCTGATGTCTGTCTCTCCTTTGGGCTACAACAAAGTTTGACACCCCATAAAACACTGCAAACTCTATTCACATCAAACTTAAAACAGAGTTGGGGTGAACCACATGAAAGTGTGTTTGTTCTGTTGTTGTTCTCTACAGGCAGTATTATGTCAGGCAATCTGGTTCTCCTGCTTTCCAGATGTACACACTCATTCAAAGATCAGAGGTCGCTTCTCCAACCTTCTCTTCTCCTTCTTCTGTTGTCATCCCTACTCTTTTTCTCTGCTTTCCCAACTCTCTGTTTTAACTCACCACCACCTCTTCATCTACCCCTCTACCCCTGATACCCACACTGCCATTCTCGTGTCCTCTTCCCCTCTCTTCTCTCTTCTTCCCCAGCTCCTCTCTTCTACCCTAGCCCGCCCTTGTCCCCCTCCCCGTCCTACTCAATGTGGCTCTTATTTTAGTCTGTGACATCATTCCCCCATGTGTGGTGGTCCGGGAGCCCTCCCAAAACGTGGACCTGAACTGATCATTTGGGTACATGTTCAGGGATGTTTGGGGTTCTTTTGGTACTTTGGGGTTCTTGTGGGTACCTGTTTTGGGTTGTTTTGGGTACTTTTAGGTACTTTGCTGTTCTTTTGGGTACCTGTTTGGTGATGTTAAGGGTACCTTTGGGCAGTTGTGGAAAAACTATCCAATTGTCATACTTGAGTAAAAGTAAAGATGCCTTTATAGAAAATGACGTAAAAGTGAAAGGCACCCAGTAAAATATGACTTTAGTAAAAGTCTAAAAGTATTTGGTTTTCAATATATTTAAGTATCAAAGTATGTGTAATTGCAAAAATATACTTACATACCAAAACTAGAAATAAAAGTAAATCATTTCAAATTGCTTACAATAAGCAAACTAAACTGCAAAATGTTATTGTTTTTATTTTATTTAAGAATAACCAGGGGCACACTCCAACACTCAGACATGCAAAGAAGCATTTGCGTTTAGTGAGTCTACCAGATTAAAGGCAGTAGTGATGACCACGGATGATCCCTTGATAAGCGTGTGAATTGGACCATTCCCTGTCTTGCTAAGCACTGAAATTGTAATGAGTCCTTTTGGGTGTCAGGGAAAATGTATGGAGTGAAAAGTACATCATTGTCTTTAGGAATGTAGTGAAGTAAAAGTAGTCAAAACTATAAATGTTAAAGTATAGATACCTCAAAAAACTACTTGAGAAGTACTTTAAATTATCTTTAACTTCTTAAGTACTTTACACCACTGCTTTTGAGGACTTTTGGGTTCATTTTGGGTAACTGTTTGGGGTGATTTTGAGTACTTTCAGTTATTTTAGGTACCTGTTTGGGGTTATTTTGGGTACTTTTGGGTTCATTTTGGGTTGTTTGGAAATATTAGTAGGACCCCCTGTGGTTAGTGCTGGCAAGACATCAACTTTTTCCAACAAATAGAATCATAGATGGGTGGGTTGTTTAACAACTTTTGTGTAAAACAGACGAGGTTGTCATAGATTCAAAGGACACCGGCTCTAACGCTCGTCGGATGTGGCAGGGTTTGCAAACTATTACGGACTACAAAGGGAGACCCAGCCACGAGCTGTCATGGCTCATATCAACACCATCATCCCGGAAACACTGGACCCACTCCAATTCGCATACGGCCCCAACAGATCCACAGATGACGCAATCTCAATCGCACTCCACACTGCCCTTTCCCACCTGGACAAAAGGAACACCTATGTGAGAATGCTGTTCATTGACTACAGCTCGGCGTTCAACACTATAGTGCCCACAAAGCTCATCACTAAGCTAAGGACCCTGGGACTAAGCACCTCCCTCTGCAACTGGATCCTGGACTTCCTGACGGGCAGCCCCCAGGTAGTAAGGGTAGACAACAACACATCTGCCACCCTGATCCTCAACACTGGGACCCCTCAGGGGTGCGTCCTTAGTCCCCTCCTGTACTACCTGTTCACCCATGACTGTGTGGCCAAACGTGACTCCAACACCAACATTAAGTTTGCTGACAACACAACAGATCACCAACAATGATGAGACAGCCTATAGGGAGGAGGTCAGAGACCTGGACAGTGTGGTGCCAGGACAACAACCTCTATATCAGTCAATCAATCAAATGTATTTATAAAGCCCTTTTTACATCAGCTGATGTCACATAGTGCTATCCATTAATGTGAGCAAAACAAAGGAGCTGATCATGGACTAGAGGGCTGAACAGGTCCCTATTAACATTGACGTTGCTGTAGTGGAGCGGGTCGCGAGTTTCAAGTTCCTTGGTGTCCACATCACCAACAAACTGTCATGGTCCAAACATACCAAGACAGTCGTGAAGGGGGCACGACAACACCTTTTCCCCCTCAGGAGACTGAAAATATTTGGCATGGGTCCCCAGATCCTCAAAACGTTCTACAGCTGCACCATTGAGAGCATCCTCACCGGTTGCATCCCTGCCTGGTATGGCAACTGCTCGGCATCTGACCGTAAGGCGATACAGAAAGTAGTGCGTATGGCCCAGTACATCACCGGGGCCAAGCTTCCTGCCATCCGGAACCTATATACTAGGCGGTTTCAGAGGAAGGCCCTAAAAATTGTCAAAGACATCCAAAGTCTTGTTGCTAGCTTTCTGGCCATCCAGAATCATAACAACACACGGCCTTCTGCCTCTGTGATGTGCGTGCATCGTTTTCGTGACGTTGTTCGGCAACCTGTCTATTGCCTTTAACTTTCCCGAGGTTCATGTTTTATARACTCTGAGCAAGAATCTGTATTTCTCTCTAACTAACTGTTTCCCTCGCTTCGCCACTGTTGAGTAAAATAAAGGAAGCCTTGTTTCCTCCCAGTCTGATACACTCTGCGCTGTGCTCCAGTAGGAATACAGTTACAGAGATGCCATGGTAGGGATTTAAATAGTTTATTATGATTTAATTTCTCTAAATCTCCCCTGCAATCTCTCAGCACTTCACAGGCGGGTGATGAAAGGATTAGTCATGAGGGAGTCTCTCTTTTTTCTCTCCTTCTGTTTTCCATTTGATGTGGGAGCACAGTCTCACTCTCATTTGTTTTAGCAAAAGACACACTCCCTCGTTCACTACTTAGCTGGAGAGAGTGACAGTGAGGAGAGACACACACACACACACACACACACACACACACACCACACACCACACCACACAACACACACACACACACACACACACACACACACAACACACACACACACACACACACACACACACACACACACACACACACACACACACACACACACACACACACACACACACACACACACACACACACAGAGTACACAGACGCACACAGTCACACAGTAACACACACCAACCAGCTGCAGAAGATGACAGAGAGGAGAGGAGTAGAAATCTCCTTACTGTGTCTATAGAGACTGAACAGCAGTAACTGCTTTAGATAATTATACACTGTTTGACTTTTGTTAGCTATGCATGTCTCAGCATGATCAAATGATCGTCCTATTTACTTCACTCACTTCCTGTAATCATTATCATCATCACCATCATTATCACCACCACCACCATCATTATAATGGTTGTTATCAGCATGTTCAGTGTCCTCTTCATTGTCATCTTCATYCTTATCCTTATCTTCAATCTCATTATTAAGGACTTTTGATTTGGTCCAGTGATGTGTTAACTTCCTCATATCCCCAGAGTGCCCATTTTTATTTATTTATAAACTTGTATTTTCCCAATGGTGCCACGAGTACAAACATTTTCTCACAAACAGGAAGATTTTCTTTTACATGACAAATAAAACAAGAAGAGTTCAAATAACCACAAGGCACAACCTCGACACCACAATTTCAACAAATAAACCACCTCAATCAATCGAAACAACTGTAATCCTCAATGAATTCATTCAACACCAGTCTTAAACTGTTCCAGTGGCACCAGTGAATCAATAATTATGTAGGTTATTCCTACAATTTTGGGCATTAAAACTAAAGGAGGATTTACCTAAAGACCAGATGGACCTCAAGAGTTTACCAATCATGCGAGCGGGTTTGGTAGCTCATTCTGTTATACGTTAGCAAGGAGGTTAGGTAAGTTGGAAGCTTGTGTAGTAGGGCTTTGTAAACAAAAAGGGAGTAATGAAGTGATCTACGGGACTTTAATGAGGACCAGTCAACCTCTTGATACAGGATGCAGTGGTGAGTATTAAAACTGTCACCTGTGATAAAGTGAAGCGCCCTATGGTAGATGGCATCCAACGGTTTAAGTGTAGTGGCTGCTGCAATCTGATAAATAGTGTCACCATAGTTAAGAACTGTCAGGAAAGTTGACTGTATAATCTGCTTCCTGCTATTTAGAGAGAGGCTAAATCTATTTCTAAAAAAGAAGCCCACGTTAAATCTTAGCTCTTTAACTAGCTCATCCACATGTTATTTAATTAATGAACATGAATTGTTTGTCAATTCAAATGCCCAGATACTTATAGGCCGGTACCCGATCGATGGGAGAAGAATCCAATGAGTAAATGTGTAGTTCATCTGAAACATTAGAGAACTAGAGAATTAGAGAACAACATATATTTAGTCTTGCCCAGTGAATGACACGCTCTGTCCTGCTCCACTTCACCTGTCTGTCCTTGTCAGCGTCAGCTGAATCATTACTCATTCCATATGTGTTTCATCTGGAGGTGTGTGTGTGTGAGTCCCACATACGTGTGTTTTCGCATCATGTGTCTGCTCGCGTTAGCATGCGTGCATGTGTGTGTTTGTACACGTGCACGCATTTGAGAGCTGTAACTGGCTGGATTAGATAATTACAGGAAGCGTGTCTGGGCGCTGGCATAACACCACTGCCACATCCCCTCTGTCTCTACCTTAAAGATCCAAGAGCACAAAACACACACACACTGTTTGAGATCAATGATGCTACCAGAACAATCAGACTAATCTCAATCCTAACAGCACCTAGAGATCTAATACCTCTTAAAACAAACCTTAACTCTGCTTGTACCACATAGATCTCTATTGCTAGCACAACCAAGAGACTGGATCTAAAATCTGAAAAATAAACAGAAACTATCTGTCTCTACCAAGATATCTAATCCTATAAAGACACTCTGTCTCCAGATGTAATGCTACTAAAAACAGATGCTGAAATAACAAATAACAGAATCCCCATCCTGAAACACTGGCATTTAGAAAGCCCTGTAGGTGTTTGAAGTAACTTAAACCTTGACATATAACTCCATAGAAGTTGTGTCTGAGGAGATGGTGAGGGTAGCCAGGAGTATTCTCCTCTCCTCAGTGCAAGAGAAAATGGCAGCTCCAATTTGGGAAAGGGAGGAAAACAGAGGGTCTCATTTGATCATATAAATCACCTGTGTGCTAGACTGCTCTGCCTGACACTATGAAGCTTTAGGGGGTTTCCTAACACACTACAGACCCTGTCTCATCCAATTCTGTGCTTCAGGGCCCATGGGAAGTGGCCCTCTCTGGGGTGGTAGCTTCTGGCTCTGGTCCTTCACCTCCAGACCTGGGCTCTAGAGCTGTAGACATGATAGAAGGACCACCTTACGGGTTTGATTAGAGAGAAAATACACAGAGTAAGCAAATGGGGGGGGGCACGGGGGGGCACGGGCACGGGCCTTTGTGTGTGTGTGAACCATGTGTTCAGTCACTATTAAACTTCCCCACCCTAATCAAACTCATGGTCTAGAGACACACTACTTTCACTTTAAGATAAATAAATAACTAAAACTAAGAGATAAAGGCAGAAGGATGATGTTCCCCCTAGTTACTGACCTACTGCCAGTTTGCATTATTCCAAAAATGGTTAAGGTTAGGATTTGTGGACTGTAAGCTGATACTAGATCTGTGCCCAAGGACAGCCGCTACCCAGGGTCAGATAAAGACAACACTTCCGCTTCCTGTCTGATGAAAGGAATTCCTCCCCTCAGGACAGCTGATAGGCTGGGCTGTGAGGATCAAATAACCCTTTCAGCAATCACAACATCTTTCCCAGACATCCAAGTTCTTACCAATGCTCTTCTTATGCTCTTCTGGGAGAAGCTTTGGGATGTTACTAGTGTTCTTTCTGATATATCTTTATCTAGGTCAGAAACTCTGTAATGCAAAATGTATCTTCAAGTTCATATAACATATGATACAACAAAACATTAACCATGTACGAGCTATATTAGCATTAATACCGTAGGTTCTGTCTCTGATTCATCTGGCTTGCATTACTTTGCTTTACTGTAAATGCTGTTGAAAGATTACATTTTTAGTCATTTAGCAGACGCTCTTATCCAGAGCGACTTACAGTAGAGTGCATACATTTTATTACATTTTTTTTTTACATACTGAGACAAGGATATCCCTACCGGCCAAACCCTCCCTACCGGCCAAACCCTCCCTAACCCGGACGACGCTATGCCAATTGTGCAATTGTGCTGCGACAGAGCCTGGGCGCGAACCCAGACACACCACATACGCTGCTGCTACTGTCTATTATCTATCCTGTTGCCTAGTCACTTTACCCTTACCTACAGTACATTTACATTGCTACCTCAATTACCTCACACCCCTGCACATCGACTCGGTACTGGTACTCCCTGTATATAATTGTTTACTCATTGTTATTCGTTATTTACTGTGTATTTATTCCTTGTGTCACTATTCCTAATAATTTAACATTTTTGTATCTTTAACTCTTCATTGTTGGAAAAGGACGTGTAAGTAAGCATTTCACTGTTAGTCTTCAATCATGTCAGGGGTTGCAGGGTAGCCCAGTGGTTAAGAGCATTCAGAGATTAATCGAAAGGTTGCTGGTTTGAATCCCTGAGCCAGCTAGGTGAAAAATCTGTGCAAGGCAATTAACCCGAATTGCTCCTGTAAGTCGCTCTGGAAACCAGTGTCTGTTAAATGACTGAAATGCTTGAGTGAGCTCTTCACTGCCTCTATTAGAGGGGGACTGCCCCCTCCTATTGAAGCCACTGAAGTTGAAGGCTGACCGCAGGCCTTGTTAGTGGAMATCTCCCAAATTTTTGTAAATGAAAAAATGTCAATCTTCATCTTTTTTTGAAGACAATCATGGTAACAATAATTGCTTTTAATATGTATGTCCTTGAACTGATTATTTTAAAATTGCACACAAATGAAGGATAATTTAGTTGCTAATGGCAGCCTGCAGTACCCCGGTCGGCCTTCAACTTGAGTTACACATTGAAGCAGACTGAGTGGCACAGCGGTCTAAGGCACTGCATCGCAGTGCTAGAGGTGTCACTACAGACCTGGGTTCGATCCCGGGCTGTATCACAACCGGCAGTGATTGGGAGTGCCATAGGGTGCCATAAGGCCTGCGCTCAGCCTTCAACTTCAGTGGCTTCAATAGGAGGGGGCAGTCCCCCTCTAATAGAGGCAGTGAAGAGCTCACTCAAGCATTTTAGTCATTTAACAGACACTGGTTTCCAGAGCGACTTACAGGAGCAATTCGGGTAAATTGCCTTGCACAGACCAGTGTGTGTTTTCTACATTGTAGAATAATAGTGAAGACAACAAAACTATGAAATAACACATAGGGAACTTTTGTAAGGAACAATATTTTCCAGTTTACAATATTTTCCAGTTTGGGTACGTAGTGTTCAACAAATCAAAATATATTTGAGATTCTTCAAAGTAGCCACCCTTTGGCTTGATGACAGCTTTACACACTCTTGGCATTCCCTCAACCAGCTCCACCTGTAATGCTTTTCCATCAGTCTTGAAGGAGTTCCCACATATGCTGAGCACTTGTTGGTTGCTTTTCCTTCACACTGCGGTCCAACTCATCCCAAACCATTTCAATTGGGTTCAGGTTGGGTGATTGTGGAGGCCAGGTCATCTGATGCAGCACTCCATCGCTCTCCTTCTTGGTCGAATAGCCCTTACACAGCCTGGAGGTGTGTTGAGTCATTGTCCTGTTGAAAAACAAATGATAGTCCCACAATCGGCAAATCAGATGGGATGGCGTATCGCTGCAAAATGCTGTGGTAGCCATGATGGTTAAGTGTGCCTTGAATTCTAAATAAATCACCGACAGTGTCACCAGCAAAGCACAGCCACACCATCACACTTCATCCTCCATGCTACACGGTTAAGTGTGCCTTTATCTTGGCCATGTCGCAGTTGTAAATGAGCTTGTTCTCAACTAGCCTACCTGGTTAAATAATCACCCGACCTGAACCCAATTGAAATGGTTTGGGATGAGTTGGATGCGGAAATCATCTGTTCACCTACTCTGCGTCTCATAGCGATTGGAACCAATAATCTCAAATTTGGACTCATCAGACGAAGGACAGATTTCCACCGGTCTAATGTCCATTGCTCTTGTTTCTTGGCCCAAGCAAGTCTCTTCTTCTTATTGGTGTTCTTTAGTAGTGGTTTCTGTGCAGCTAATTGACCATGAAGGCCTGATTCACGCAGTTTCCTCAGAACAGTTGATGTTGAGATGTGTCTGTTACTTGAACTTTGTGAAGCATCTATTTGGGCTGCAATGTCTGAATCTGGTAACTCTAATGAACGTATCCTCTGCAGCAGAGGTAACTCTGGGTCTTCCTTTCCTGTGGTGGTCTTCATGAGAGCCAGTTTCATCATAGCGCTTGATGGTTTTTGCAACTACACTTGAAGAAACTTTAAAAGTTCTTGAAATGTTCTGTATTGACTGACCTTCATGTCTGGTTGAAATAATGCCAAGAATGTGCAAAGCTGTCATCAAGGCAAAGGGTGGATACTTTGAAGAATCTCAAATATATTTATAGAATATAGAATCTCAAATCTCAAATATGTAGACAATGATGTAGACAATTACATTGATGGAAGCCACAATATGTCTGCAATATTAAAGCTGATCAACCACCTACAAAACAAACAAAAAAAGAAATTATATATATATAAAAATAAATTATGGTAAATTACGTCCTCCCGTCACCATAATCTTTGGTAGTACTCACAGAGGCTCTATGCAGCAGCAACAACAGGCTCTCTGACGTCATTTCACCTCTCGGTTAACTGTTGGTGTGCTGACCGTGGAAAAAACAGAAATACTTGAAAGGATTGTCTTTGGCAAAATGTCATCCTAAGTTCTGATATTTTTTACTTTGAAATCTGCTGGGTCTCCAATATGATTCCACTCACTTTTTAACTGGGTAGTCTATTTGTTATTCCACTCACTTGTAGCTAGCTGTATAGTCCTTTTTTTGTTGGTCTTGACTCTTGACTAGGAGGCCTGTTCAATAATTTCACAGCAGAATTACCTTTCGTAAGGCTTGCTCTCTAATGTTTCGGTTTGGTTTGCTAACTAGCTAGTGCCGTCATTCAAAATGGCACACAAAGTTTGTAATAACAGAAGCTAATTAGTTATGATTGGCAGCCCTAACGATATATAAAGTTGAGGCAAAAATATTTATCTTTTGATGATGAAAATGTAATATTCAACTTCAAGCTTTACCTGACAAACATGAGGCTTCAGATTTTATTTTAAAGACAATCCCGGAACATGCATGAACCCCATAACCTTTCCCCAGGTGAAGCATCCCAGAATCTGATTGCGCCCTCTCCTGGCAAGGATACATTTTACAGTGCCACCTTCTACATTAGACAAGGACAGTTTTTCTATTTCTCTAGTTCAACAGCAGGTAGCCTGATCATGCAGACTCAGAGGTACATATCCTCAGGCTCTGTATCACCCAGGGTCTTTATCTTGTCATTACATCATTGGTTTTATAGAGGGTTTCATTTGTGGGTATTCATTCAGCACACACACATGTAAGCGACCAGGAGACCCATGAGGCAGCGCACAATTGGCCCAGCGTTGTTCGGGTTAGGGAAAGGATTGGCAGGCCGGGATGTCCTTGTCCCATCGCACTCTAGCAACTCCTGTGATGGGCTGGGCGAATGTACGCTGACTTCAGTCGCCAGTTGTACAGTGTTTCC
Organism: Salvelinus sp. IW2-2015; assembly: GCF_002910315.2. NCBI lineage: Eukaryota > Metazoa > Chordata > Actinopteri > Salmoniformes > Salmonidae > Salvelinus > Salvelinus sp. IW2-2015. The sequence continues at coordinate 27,274,771 of NC_036866.1, forward strand.
TCCGACACATTGGTGCGGCTGGCTTCCAGGTTAAGCGAGCAGTGTGTCAAGAAGCAGTGCGGCTCGGCAGTGCCGTGTTTCAGAGGACGCATGGCTCTCGACCTTCGCCTCTACCAAGTCTATACGGGAGTTGCAGCTATGGGACAAGACTGTAACTAATAATTGGATATCACGAAAAAGTTGTAAAAACACACAAAAAAATGCATAAACTGACCAGGTGAATCCAGGTGAAAGGTACAGTAGGATCCCTTATTGATGTCACTTGTTAAATCCACTTCAATCAGTGTAGATGAAAGGGAGATTAAAAGAAGGATTTTTAAGCCTTGAGACAATTGAGACATGGAATGTGTATGTGTGCCACTCACCGGTTTGTGTCAAGAATAAATAGGCAGATAAATATTTGTTTTGTGTTTCGACCTACTGGTTTACCTTTTTTTGTGGCAGCAGGTCACAAATGTTGCTGATGGTATTGCACACTGCGGTATTTCGCCTTACAGATACGGGAGTTTGTCAACAGCAAATTTGATTTTTTTGTGGGTTTGTGCAATTCTATGGTCGTACATTTGGCAGGAGGTTAGAAATTTGGATCTTCGGTTTCCCACCTCATTTTCTCTCTTCTCTCTCTCTCTCTCTCCTCCTCTCTCTCATCTCTCTCTCTCTCTCTCTCTCTCTCTCTCTCTCTCTCTCTCTCTCTCTCTCTCTCTCTCTCTCTCTCTCTCTCTCTCTCTCTCTCTCTCTCATCTCTCTCTCTCTCTCTGCTCTCTCTCTCTCTCTCCTCTCTTACGAACTATGGGAGTTGAACCAGGACGTGGGTGTTCCAGGGACCAGTTCCCTCCCTGCAAACCCAGACCATGATGTTGACAGGCCATAGAGGGCTGTATGTAGGGCTAAAGAACACCCTGTACTCCCTCAGCCTGGAGAGAGTTAACCACCAACACAGAGAGGTAGGCCTGTCTGGTCTGTCTGTCTGTCTGTCTGTCTGTCTGTCTGTCTGTCTGTCTGTCTGTCTGTCTGTCTGTCTGTCTGTCTGTCTGTCTGTCTGTCTGTCTGTGCGTGTGTGTGGAGGTGATTTGAACTCTTGCACCTCCAGGTCAGTAGGTTACCCAAACAGAGTGTATATATTTGTGTATTTATTATGTTACTAAAGTTAGGACACAAAGTCCTTCCATAAAGAGCACAGCTGGACACAGAGAGGAGAGAGATACTGCCATATGCCCAGTCTCCAAGTCCCAACAACATCTCATAGGCTACGTGAAATTGTCTCCATAATGTATTACTAATAGTTCTTCAGCACTATACACACGTGTAATAATAAATATTGGCCAATAGAATCGGTGGGACTGGCTGTCAGATCTGACTGTTTCCCTGAGGTGGATGAAGTAGTAAATAATTGTGTTATAATGAGGTGTTATGAACTTTAGTTCTGTTTAATTACGTTACACGATGACATACAGAGGAGGATAAGTTACAACTGACCATGGAACATATCTGTAATGTAGATTTCTACGTGTAAAATAATGTGATTATTATTGTCCATTTCCTACTGAGTTATATGAGGTCTTATGTTTATTATTATGTTTTAATCTGTTCTCTTGAAATTCCATAGTATCACTGATAATATATTTAATAATATATTTTATGATGATAGAGAGTGATTTGGTGCTGATGTTTTCCATACAAACATGTTGCTGTGTCCTAACTTGACCCTTTAGAATTACAAAGATTCACTATGTTTACTAAACTCTTAGAATTACTGGTGGCTCCAGGAACCCTGGAGATCCTCAATGAACCCCTTGAGTTCTTCAAGGAACCATTGCTAGTAAATGGTTCATTTTTGCACCTTTGGTTAGTTGAGGGGATCTTGGAGGAACCTATTTCGTATTTGGTATTTTATTAGGATCCCCAATAGCTGTTGCAAAAGCAGCAGTTACTCTACCTAGGGTCCACACAAAACATGAAACATGATACAGAACATCAATAAACAAGAACAGCTCAAGGATAGAACTACATTTTTTTTTTAAGGCAAACGTAGCCTACATATCAATGCATACACACAAACTATCTAGGTCAAAGGGGGGAGAGGCGTTGTGCCTTGATGTGTTGCTTTGTCTGTTCTTTGAAACCAGGTTTGCTGTTTATGTGAGCAATATGAGATGGAAGTTCCTTGCAATAAGGGCTCTATATAATAATGTATGCTTCCTTAAATTTGTTTTGGATTTGGGGACTGTGAAAAGACCCCTGGTGGCATGTCTGGTGGGTTAGGCGTGTTTGTCAGAGCTGTGTGTAAGTTGACTGCAAACAATTTGGGATTTCCAACACATGAATGTTTCTTATAAAAAKAAGAAATGATGCAGTCAGTCTCTCCTCAACTCTTAGCCAAGAGTGACTGGCATGCATAGTATTTATATCAGCCCTCTGATTACAATGAAGAGAAAAACGTGTCGCTCTGTTCTGGGCTAGCTGCAGTTTAACTAGGTCTTTCCTTGCAGCACTGGACCACAYGACTGGACAATAATCAAGATTAGACAAAACTAGAGCCTGCAGATCTTGCTTTTTGGAGTGTGGTGTCAAAAAAGCAGAGCATCTCTTTATTACGAACAGACCTCTCCCCATCTTTACAACCATTGAATCTATATGTTTTGACCATGACAGTTTAAAATCTAAGTTAACGCCAAGTAATTTAATCTCCATAACTTGTTCAACAGCCACACCATTCATTACCAGATTCAGCTGAGGTCTAGAACTTAATAAGGAATGATTTGTACCAAATACAATGCTCTTATAATTATAGATGTTCAGGACCAGTTTATTACCGGCCACCCATTCCAAAACAGACTGCAACTCTTTGTTAAGGGTTTCAGTGACTTCATTAGCTGTGGTTGCTGATGCGTATATGGTTGAATCGTCACCATACATGGACAGACATGCATTGTTTAATGCCAGTGGCAGGTCATTGGTAAAAATAGAAAAGAGTAGAGGGCCTAGAGAGCTGCCGTGCGGTACACCACACTTTACATGTTGGACAATAGAGAAGCTTCCACTAAAGAAAACCCTTTGAGTTCTATTAGATACCGTATATAGCTCTGAATCCAGAATATGGCAGAGGTTGACAAGCCATAGCACATACGTTTTTTTCAACAACATGTTATGGTCAATAATTTCTAAGGCTGCACTGAAATCTAACTGTACCGCTTCCACATTCTTCTTATTATCAATTTCTTTCAACCAATCATCAGTAATTTGAGTCAGTGAGGTACATGTTGAGTGCACTTCTCTATGAGCATGCTGAAAGTCTGTTGTTAATTTGTTTACAGAAAAATAGCATTGTATTTGGTCAAACACAATTTTTTCCAACAGTTTGCTAAGAGCTGGCAGCAAGCTTATAGGTCTGCTGTTAGAACCAGTAAAGACTGCTTTACCGCTCTTGGGTAGCATAATTATTTTGGCTTCCCTCCAGGCCTGAGGACAAAGACTTTCCTCTAGGCTCAGATTAAAAATATGACAGATAGGAGTGGCTATAGAGTCAGCTACCATACTCAGTCGCTTTCCATCTAAGTTGTCAATGCCGGAGGTTTGTCATTATTGATCGATAACAATCATCTTTCCACCTCTCCCACACTAACTTTACAAAATTCAAACGTGCAATGCTTTTCTTTCATTAWTAGTTTTTTATGCATGAAAACAATTGCTCACTGTTCGTTGTTGGCATTTCCTGCCTATGTTTGCCCACTTTGCCAATGAAGTAATCATAAAAAAATGTGGCAATATCATGTGGTTGTGTGATGAATAAGTCATCTGATTCGATGAAAGATGGAGTTGAATTTGTCTTTCTACCCATAATTTCATTTAAAGTACTCCAAAGTTTTTTTCCATCATTCTTTATATCATTGATCTTGGCTTCATAATACATTTTCTTCTTATTTCTTTTGAGTTTAGTTACATCATTTCTCAATTTGCAGTAAGTCAGACAGTCTGATGTGCAGCCAGTCTTAATAGCCACTCCTTTTTCCCCATTTCATTCAACCATGCAGTATTTCAATTCCTCATCAATCCAYGGAGCCTTAACAGTTCTAACAGTMAGTTTCTTAAACTTCTTGTGGCTGCAGGGGCAGTATTGAGTAGCTTGGATGAAAGGTGCACAGAGGTGCCCAGAGTAAACGGCCTGCTCCTCAGTCATAGTTGCTAATATTTGACATATAAGAGTATTTATTGGATAGAAAACACTCTGAAGTTTCTAAAACTGTTTTGAATTAATCTGTGAGTATAACAGAACTCATATGGCAGGCAAAAAACCTGAGAAGTTCCACTTCCTGTTTGGATTTTTCTGGGGTGGGCAAATTTTCAACCAAGCTCTCATTGATTACAGCGAGATATGGATGAGTTTGTCACTTCTACGGCTTCCACTAGATGCAACAGTCAATAGAACTTTGTCTGATGACTCTAATGTGAAGAGGGGCCGAAGGAGACAGGAATTAGTCACCACTCGCGACGCGACCTGACCATGCTTTGACCACGACGCGTTCAAATGATAGCAGCTCCGTTCCATCGCTCAACTGAAGTCAATCTAATCTTCCGGTTGGAACGTTATTCAAGATGTATGTTAACAACATTCTAAAGATTGATTCATGACATTCGGTTGACATGTTTCTACTGACTGTTACGGAACTTTTGGACATTTCGTCACGTTATAGTCGGACTTATAGTGACTTTGGAAATGTTTACCAAAACGTGCTAACCAAAAGTAGCTAATTGGACATTAAATAACGGACATTATCGAACAAAAAAATCAAGCAGTTATTTGGACCTGGGATTCCTAGGACTGCATTCTGATGAAGTTCATCAAAGGTAAGAAAACATGTATCATGTATTTTCTGGTTTCTGTTGACATCCAAAATGGCTGCTAATTTTATTAATTTCTGAGCAGCGCCGTCTCAGATTATTGCATAGGTTGCTTTTCCGTAAAGTTTTTTTGAAGTATCTGACACAGGCGGTTTTGCCATTAGGAGAGGTATATCTATAATGCTATGTGTATAACTTGGTATATCATTATACATTTGATGAGTATTTCTGTGAAACCGAGTGGGCTGATGCAAAATACTTGATGTTTTTGGGAACTGAGTGAAATAACGCCGCCACAGATGTAAACTCAGAGGTTTTTGATGAGTGATAAGTATGAAACTTTTCAAACAAAACTATGATGTATTGTGTAACATTGAAGTCTATTGCAGTGTCATCTAGACTGAAGATAATCAATAGGTTAGGTGATAAATTTTATCTCTATTTCTGCCTTTTTGTGATGCTGTATGATTTCGTGGAAGAACATGGCTGTTGCTTATTGTGGTTTGGTGGTGACCTAACATAATCGTTTGTAATGCTTCCGCTGAAAAGCATATTTGAAATTGGACACTTTGGTGGGATTACCAACAAGATTACCTTTAAAATGATATAAGACACATGTATGTTTGAGGAATTTTAATTATGAGATTTCTGTTGTTTGAATTTGGCGCCCTGCACTTTCACTGGCTGTTGTCATATCGATCCCGGTAGCAGTCAATATTTAGGTCCCCAAGAACGTAGACCTCTCTGTTTACATCACATACATCATCAAGCATTTCACACATATTAGTTAGTTAGTTACATACCTAAAATAACTTCAAACTCAACTCTGAACCTCGAAGCCAGTTCCACTGCTTTTTTTCATTGTTTCCCTTTAATCAGGGACTGATTTAGATCTGTGACACCAGGTGTGTGCATTTAATTATCAGATATTAAATGAAACCAGCAGGCTCCGGACACCATAGAGTAAGAGTGAAATACCCCTGCTATAATGTATTAATTAAARGAAAATTACACCCCAAAACTATCTTTTGATATTTGTTTCATTAGTCCATTGTTGACATAGTCCCAAAATGTTTTGCTTGTCAGCAATCAAGTTTTCAAGATATGYAGTGTTCAAAATACAGATATSGTACCATGATGATGCAAAACACAGCATCATATGATGAAATTTGCATCATACATGGATGATTTCTGTAATTTGAAAGTTACATATCTTGAAAGCTTGATAGCTGACAACAAAATATTTGGGAATATGTCTATCTTTTCAGACCCAGGAAAGGTCTGAAAATAGCCCACATTAAAACAGTACCAGTCAAAAGTTTGGACAGACCTACTMATTTAAGGGTTTTTCTTTATTTTGCAGCAGGTCTGATTCACACAGTCTCCTCTGAACAGTTGATGTTGAGATGTGTCTGTTACTTGAACTCTGTGAAGCATTTATTTGGGCTGCAATTTTTGAGAATGGTAACTCTAATGAACTTATCCTCGGTGGCAGAGGTACCTCTGGGTCTTCCTTTCCTGTGGCTGTCCCCAGGAGAGCCAATTTCATCATAGCGCTTGATGGTTTTTGTGACTGCACTTGAAGAAACATTCTAAATTCTTGACATTTTCCGCATTGAATGACCTTCATGTCTTAAAGTAAGGATGGACTGTCGTTTCTCTATGCTTATTTGAGCTGTTCTTGCCATAATATGGACTTGGTCTTTAAACTTCTGTATACCACCCCTACCTTGTCACAACACAACTGATTGGCTGAAATGCATTAAGAAGGAAAGAAATTCCACAAATGAACTTTTAACAAGGCACACCTGTTAATTGAAATGCATTCCAGGTGACTACCTCATGAAGATGGTTGAGAGAATGCCAAGAGTGTGCAAAGCTGTCATAAAAAGCAAAGGGCGGCTACTTTGAAGAATCTAAAATCTAAAATCTATTTTGATTTGTTTAACACTTTTTGGGTTGTTTTTCATAGTTTAGATGTCTTCATTATTATTCTACAATGTAGAAAATAGTAAAAGTAAAGAAAAACCCTTGAATGAGTAGGTATGTCCAAACKTTTGACTGGTACTGTACATGTGACCGTTTCAGGAAACTAGGCGTATGTCGCGGGTCACTACYTCACAGGAGAGCCGTTTGAACGTAAACTTCTTTTTTTAATCAAAATGCGTTTTTTGGGCAGAAATGCCTTCTGGAACATGTGAACTATCACGTGCCTTAATAATAAACTTGCATACCATTTGTAAATACGAATTCAATTAAATTACAAGCCTAGTTGGTTTAGCCTAGTAGCCATGGTTGGCTGAGATAATGAGTGGGCTTGACATGCCGAGAGATGATAGCATATAGCACGCTTCTGTCTATTTGAGCTAGTCAGTACAGTGGTTGCCAACTAAACGTTTTGAGATTATGCTGCAGGATTTAGAGGTAATTTGTTGTTTAGTACAGTACCCTGCGTCACTGCTTCATTGCTCCAGACCAGCGCAAGGGAAGTTAAAGCACTGATGGTGCTTTTGGGTCCCAAGGCGCTAATGTGTCTCTAACTGACAATGAATGGGCAACATAAACCAAATAGAATGATAATTGTGCACAACTTCAAAATTGCATTTCAATGAACTGAATGAGGAGGATGAAGAATGTGATTGAATTTAGAACAATAGTGTAAGAATTGCTATTCCTCTGTCCTGCATGCACACACCCGGAAAAATACACTTATTTTTGTTTCTACTTGTCAGTATTACTTACTAAAATTGTTGTTACACTAAGGTTTTTATTCTAAGAGAAACGAAAATGTTCAATTATATTCTATGATATTCTTAAGATATATGTGTTGACTGAATATAAGCAAGTGATGTCTGCTAAATAATCAAGTTGATGGTGCAGTCATATAGCCTCGGCACCTACATAAAGCTGAGCGACTCACTCATTCATGGCTTTGGATCAAAACAAATAAGTAATTCTTTCTGATAGTCTTTAACAAAGTAATGTTTTGGTTATCCTGACCTGGACACCATGCCCATTATGAGCTATTAGCAGGACAATAGGCTCTTGCCAACTCCTCTCTGTATCTTGATACCTTGTGCAARGCAATTGATCAGCATTAAAAACTTTGGTGCTGGAGCCTCCCGAGTGGCACAGCGGTCTAAGAAACTGCATCACATTGCAAACTACGTTGCTACAGATGCTGGTTTGATGCTCATGCCGGATGTGACCGGGATAGATAACAAACTGAATTTATTTACAAATTAGTAAGAATGTCTCACCCTATGTTCAAGAATGGCCTTTTTCCTCGCTCACTTTATGTTATCTCCGTTTGGGTATTGTTATCTCCATTTGGGTATTGGTTAGACTACAATTAGGGTGTGGAAATGTTAGGATTATTTTGCTCTTACTGTAGTACTGTAGCCTACTCCTGACGGGTCTCGTTGTACAGCGCTATTATTGGCTATTTGCAGGACAATAGACTCTTACCAAGAGGGAGGGTAGGGGGAGAATTGTATCGACAAATKTATTTCTTAGTTAGGTTGGCTATATCACAACAGGCCGTGATTGGGAGTCCCTTTGGGCGTCGTCCAGGTTTGGCCGGTGTAGGCCATCATTGTAAATAAGAATTTATTCTTAACTAACTTACCTAGTTAAATGAAGGTCAAATTGTAAAGCGCCATATTTTCCTAACGGAAACCCTGAGAGTTTTGTTTTTCGTCTTTCTTGGAATATTAATAAAATTAATTAAGCTACAAAATTTCWAAATTTCTTACAAAAAAAGGTTTTATGAGCCGACGGTGGGCTTTTAGTTTCTCTCCCTCTAAAAACAGAAATAAATAATTATAAATAACAAACTGGCTTTATTTAGAAATTAGTAAGAATGTCTCACCTCATGTTCAAGAATGGCCTTTTTTTCGCTCACTTTCAGTCATTTGAAAACTAAATAATCTCCAAAATATCGTTATTTTTTAGACAAGCCGTAGAAAGTTGGTAGCAATTTCAGTTTAATCCACCAGAAAAGACAGAACAAATAAAACAACAAATATTGTCGTTATACTCAAGTATACTAATTGATTAAAAAAATGGTTATCAATTGGAACCTTTAACATGTGGAAGGGGRAAAAAATATTATTATTATTATTAACCCTGTTAACACATTAACCCTGTTCACAAGTGTAGCAGGCTGTGAATTCTGCAAACAACGTTTCTAGGATGGGCTATTAGCAGGACAATATATATTRGTCATATTGTTCATGGCTCCTGAGTGGCACAGTGGCACTAGTGAGTCTCACTAGTGTTCAGTAATGGGGTGCTGTTAAAAGTGGTGTRGGTCTTATTTATTTAAAAAGCTTATTGAAGTTAGAAGCTATAGTATTTTAAGCAATAGGCCAAATCAAATCAAATGTATTTATAAAGCCCTTACATCAGCTGATATCTCAAAGTGCTGTACAGAAACCCAGCCTAAAACACAAGCAATGCAGGTGTAGAAGCACGGTGGCTAGGAAAAACTCCCTAGAAAGGCCAGAACCTAGGAAGAAACCTAAAGAGGAMCCAGGCTATGAGGGGTGGCCAGTCCTCTTCTGGCTGTGCCAGGTGGATATTATAACAGCACATGGCCAAGATGTTCAAATGTTCAAAGATGACCAGCAGGGTCAAATAATAATAATAAAGTCTACCCGCTGTGGTCAACTATTTCAGCACTGTTTCACACTGCTCTGATACAAGCATGGGGACTGGTCTTGATAAATCAATGAGATTTTAATTTTTTTATCCCCGTTTGGGTGTCTTTATCTCCGTTTGGGTATTGGTTAGGGTGTTGAAATGTTATGCTCTTAGTACTGTAGCCTACTCCCGACCGTCACGTTGTAYAGCGTCATGTTGAAGGTTATCATATGCTTCTCAAAGATGCCCTCTGCTTGTCAAACTAGCACTAACTAGCATTAATGTAACAATGGCTGACAATTAAATAACATGCCATAGAATTCTGCGGTAGCCGGCAAGGTGTGCTGCAGTATGACAAAACTTTTACAGGAAGAACCACTGTATGTCTAGGTAATCCTGTCTAACGCAGATTTTTTTTTAAATGCATCGTGTATTAAAACTGCATAAGTGTTGCTCTCCACTTTCTGGAGGACTGAGTTTTGAGATCAGTGGAATTCGAGTATGCTAGCTAAAGAGATTGAGAAAACACCTGTCTCCAGATTACATCTTCAACCTAAGGGCAACCATGGTATTCGACAGGAGACGTGTCCAACCATGAAATTTAATGCGGGTAAAATARTCTAGCTAGCTACATTTTCAGATATTACACGTTTCAAATTTTTACAGAAAGAGCCATTTGCTTGGCTAGCTATAGCCTAATATTAGCTAGCCAACATTGAACCTGGTTGATTAGCTACCTGCAGATTCAGGCAGGTTAGTAACGTCATGAGTTGTGATTATGGTTCATTGTTTACCTAGCTAGGTAGCTAACTTTACATGTATGACCTTATTATTCGTATCYCAGAGCTATTTGCTTGGCTAGCTATAGCCTAATGTTAACTAGCTAACATTGAACCTGGTTAGTTAGCTACTTGCAGATTCATGCAGGGTAGTAACGTCATGAGTTGTGATTATGGATCATTATTTACCTAGCTAGCTAAAGCGTTAGCTGGCTGGCTCGCTAACTAACGTTACATGTATGACCTTATTATTTGTATCTCAGAGCTATTTGCTTGGCTAGCTATAGCCTAATGTTAGCTAGCTATCATTGAACCTGGTTGGTTAGGTACCTGCAGTTTCATGCAGGGTAGTAACGTCATGAGTTGTGATTATGGTTCATTGTTTACCTAACTAGCTAGCTAGCTACATGTCTTAACAAAAGACTCCACTAAACAAGTAACCATTTCGGGTGCATTTGTAAATTCAGTCTGGCCATCTACTCTGATTTCAGAGCACTCTCGTCTGAGTGTGCCAGAGAGCGCAGAATAACTGATGAATTTACGAACGCTCAACACCGTTGAATATGTCAAGTGTCAGTAAACTAATCGGCCAGAGCATCCGGTTTGCGCTCTGAACTCGAAACGCTCTGAATTCACAAATGGACAATCACAAAGTCCCTGTGGCACCTGACCACACGACTGAACAGTAGTCGAGGTGCGACAAAACTAGAGCCTGTAGGACCTGTCTTGTTGATTGTGCTGTAGGTAGAGCTTTATTATGGACTGATTTCTCCCCACCTTAGCTACTGTTTTATCAATATGTTTTGACCATGACAGTTTACAATCCAGGGATACTCCGAGCAGTTTAGTCACCATAACTTACTTAATTGACACATTATTTATTACAGCATATAAATGAGGTTTAGGGTTTAGTGACTTATTTGTCCCAAATACAATGCTTTTAGTTTTGAAATATTTAGGACTAACTTATTCCTTGCCACCCATTCTGAAGCTAACTGCAGCTCTTTGTTAAGTGTTGCAGTCATTTCAGTCACTGTAGTAGATGATGTGTATAGTGTTGAGTCATTCGCATACATAGATACACTGGATTTACTCAAAGCCAGTGGCATGTTGATAGTAAAGGTTGAAAAAAGTAAGGGGCCTAGACAGCTGCCCTTGGGAATTCTTAATTTTACCTGTATTATGTTGGAGAGGCTTCTATTAAAGAACACCCTTTGTGTTCTGTTAGATAGGTAACTCTCGATCCACAATATAGCAGGGGATGTAAAGACATAACACATACTTTTTTCCAGCAGCAGACTATGATCGATAATGTCAAAAGCTGCACTGAAGTCTAACAAAACAGCAGCCACAATCTTTTTATCATCAATTTGTGTAAGTGCTGTGCTTGTTGAATGCCCTTCCCTATAAGCGTGCTGAAAGTATGTTGTCAATTTGTTTTCTGTAAAATAGCATTGTGTCTGGTCAAACACAATTTTTTCCAAAACTTTACTAAGGGTTGGTAAAACGCTGATTGGTTGGCAATTTGAGCCAGTTAAGGGGGCTTTACTAATCTTAGAAAGCGGAATGACTTTTGCTCCCCTCCAGGCCTGTGGGCACACACTTTCTAGTTGGCTTAAATGTAAGTTATGGTAAATAGGAGTGGCAATATCGTCCGCTATTATCCTCAATAATTTTCAATCTTAGTTGTCAGACGTTGGTGGCTTGTCATTATTAATAGTATGCATGCCAGTCTCTCTCGGCTGAGAGTTGAGGAAAGACTGACTGCGTCACTTCTTGTTTTTATAAGAAACATTGATGTGTAGGAAAATTCCAAATTGTTTGCATAGTCAACTTATACACAGCACTGACACACACTTACCCCACCAGACATGCCTCCGGGTTTTTTTTAACAGTCCTCAGGTCCAGAACAAATGAATGGAAATATACAGTATTATACAGAGACATGAGTGCATGGAACTCTCTTCCATCTTATATAGTGCAAGTGAACAGCTAACCTGGTTTAAAAAAACAGATAAAGCAACACCTCACGGCACARCGCCTCTCCCCATGTGACCTACTTGTTGTGTGTATGTACTGACATGTGTGTCTAACTGATAGATGAGCACATACACACACATTACACGTTCATGTTTTTAAATGTACTATGTAAATTGTAAAGTATTTTTTTTGTCTGTGATGTATTTTTCGTTAGCTGTCACCATTGGCATTGGCTAATGGGGATCCTAATAATTCAAATCAAATCAACAATGGACTAATGAAACAAACACAAAGTTAGATTTCCTTTAATGTAGTAACGGGTTCCTGGAGGAACCTTGGACTGGAGGCATGGCTTAGTAGGGGCCTGGCTTTTAGATGTCTTTTTTTGTGCCACCCTTTCAAGTAAATGTCATTCCTGTTCATCTGTTCTGTTCTATTGTCATCACATGTTAAGGTTGAACACTGATAGTTTTGTAGCTTCACTGAGACTTACAGAGGGGAATGAGTTCCTCAAGAGCCTATGCAAATCCCAAAGTTGAAATAGTTACCACTGTATTACTATATGTAATCAGCATTGTTTATATAGGGAAATTGACATTTGCAGTGTACGAACTTAACATGATGAACAAGAATGACATTTACTCTAACGGGTGCCCAAAAATAACTATCTGAAAACCCCGCCTCCAGTAAGCCACGCTGCCACCTCTGCAATATATTATTAAAAAGGTACTAAATTGAACCCCTCCCATCCCATAAAGGTTCCTCAAAGTGTTCATTGAAGACTCTTTTCAGAAGGGTTCCTCGAGGAACCTTTTTGAGCAGTTTTTAGAACCCTAAAGGCAGGGTAGCTTTAATTCTAAGAATGTAGTTCAGACACTTTATAATGGTTATGRAGACCTTTTGTGGTTCAGTCCACCCATAAACAAACATTAATTACAGGATGTTATTACACAATCTCACTAATTAAACAGACAGAAAGTGTGCATGTGTGAGTGTGTGTTTGCATGTCCGTATGCATGTGTTAGTGTCTTATTTATTGTCATCTCTCATCAGATTGACTGGGCCAGCTCTGAGTCGCAGGTAGAAGAATGTTTGATGAAGGGTAAAGAGAAGGTAACAGAATCTGCTCATTCTACATCTACATCTGTCATAGTTTACCCTACATATATGCAGTGTCCAATATCTGTCTTGCCTACTACTTACTGATACTACATACTGTGTGCTATTCATACTACATACTATTTAGAACGCACTGTTTTGCAAAAATGTATGCAGTAACAATAAATATCAAAATACTAGGCTCACCCATACTGAGAATGCGACATCTAATGAGGATTTGCGTTGTTTCCCGCSATTTGCGCATTTTGGTACAGCAKAGCCTCATGATTATCAGCTGATTATCAGCTGTGTTAAACACATGGTTCTGAAAAGACAATTATCTTCCTCAATAGCGTGAAAGGAATTTGTACCACATAAAATCCCGAAATTAGTATGATATCTTGACATTTAAAGCATACTCATAAAAAATATATTAATAATGACATACTGTACTATAAAATGTKCTATTTTCGCATACCTAATCAGCCTACAATTTAAAATGCAAGTACAGATATTCGGACACGGCCATACACTTCAASTTACCTACCTAACCTAACATCCCCTCTCCCTCTCCCCCTCCCCTACAGCCAGAGTGTGCTAACTACATCAAGGTGTTGCAGCAGTTTAACACAACCCATCTGTTGGCCTGTGGAACAGGAGCATTTAACCCTCTCTGTGTCACCATCAGGGTGGGACACGCAGGACAGGTGAGCAGGGATGGRATTTTTTTCCTTGGAGTTATTGCAAATAAGGTTGATATGCGAACATATAGAAGGAAGGACATGCTGCTGTCTTGGCTCAGTCTCGTCATCTGTTCTTTAGACACAGGCAGTCTTTCCTGAATGAGCTGTAAAAATCTCAACACGCCCAATGGGCAATTTATGTTTCCTCAGAGAGAGACAGGGAGTTTGTTTATTCATCTGAAGGAGATACACACAGAGACACAAGGTGTGACATTATTGATGTTTGTGTGTCCTTTGAGAGAGAAAGGGAGAGAGGAGAGAGGGGGAGGAGAAGAGAAAGAGGAAGTTGGTACTGATAGTTAGTTTGTGTCCTCTGAGTGAGAGAGAGAGAGGGAATGTGTTTGTCTGGATTGTAAATTAGTTTAATTTATATCATCCCCTGTCTGTCTGAGAGGACCTGTGACAACAGCACCAGCAGGGAAAACAAACCAGTCTCCCACAAGACTTCAGTCAGAATAAAGAACAGAACATGCTATGGCTAAGGTCAAGCTCAGGGATGTCCGTGTGTCACTACACCAAATACCTCTGTTTCGTACTGCTAATTATCTGAAGACTCTTGTCACTTCCTTGCCATTCAGAGTGTCTAAAGACTTGTATCTGTGATGACTCAAAAGCAGCTTTATCTCGTGACTGTTTGATAATGGTAACACAGGGGTGTCAATAGTTAATAGAGACGAGCAATCCTGACTGCCACTGTGACCAGCCTGAGACACCCCCCCGTTTGCTGAGAGGTGCTTCTAATAACGGTTGCTAGATGTTGGAACATATCGTGACACTCACACCTCACCATTGTCAAAGCCCCCCACTCTCTTCATTGTCCCTGCTTTATATACTGTTAATTTACTTGTTTATATGTGACACTATGATTAATATATATTTTTTTACATTTGATCACACCAATACGTACTCGGAAACAGGCCATTTTACGAAGTGTGTGTGCATGTGCGAGCGAGCATGAGTGTTTGTGTTCTCACTGATACGTTTTTGTCCCCAGGCCAGACAGTTTGAGCTGGAGGAGCAGAGTGTAGAGAGTGGCCGAGGGAGATGTCCCTATGACCACAACAGCCCCGTAACCTCCACCCTGGACAGTAAGAAGACCACACACTACAAGACATTATCACTTCTGTTGTTTCACTTTCTACCTTCTTGTATGTTTCATAATATGTTATTTTCTCAATAACTCTCTGTCTCAGGCACACTTAACCCTAACCCTATTAGAAGACTGATACTCTAGTAGAATTGCTGTTATTGAGTATATTGCACAGTGCTTAGAGCAGCGTTTCCCAAACTGGGTCCTGGGGACCCCAAGGSGTGCACGTTTCAGCTTTTGCCCTAGCACTACACAGCTGATTCAAATKATGAACTCCTCATCAAGCTTGGATTATTTGAACAACTGTGTACTAGGGCAAAAACCAAACGTGTTTGGGAAACGGTGGCTTAGAGGCAGGTTTAGTTTTAGCACAATGCTGCCACCGTGTGGAAATAACTCATTATAAATCCGTTATTTTCAGATTGCGATAACTAACCAAACAAAAAATTACCAAACATAATTTGCAATTGATTATAATTTTGTTATTAATTTAATTTAATGTGTGAAAAATTAGGTGTTAACGGATGAAACATCTGGTTTATTATGGTTCTCTCTCTCTGTGTGTGTGTGTGTGTGTGTGTGTGTGTGTGTGTGTGTGTGTGTGTGTGTGTGTGTGTGTGTGTGTGTGTGTGTTGTGTGTGTCTGTGTGTGTGTTAGGAGGAGAGCTGTATATTGGCCTGTATACAGACTACTGGGAAAATGATGCAGCTCTGTGTCGACTGAACAACCAAAGCTACACACGCACTGAGAGAGACAACAGACAACAGCTCAACGGTCAGGAATCTCATTATTACTTTCTGTTTGATCTCTGGTACTCACCCACACTTACAGTGCCTTCAGGAAGTATTCATACCCCTTGACTTATTCCACATTTTGTTGTGTTACAGCCTGAATTCAAAAGAGTAAAAAAAWAATTATAATCTCACCCATCTACACACAATCCCATAACGACATAGTGAAAATATGTTTTTAGGCATTTGGTTACTCTAGTAATTAAACCTTGAGTATCTGAAGCCCGTGGATATGGATAGTCATTCTTTACCCCGGCCTTACATCTGGTGACAGCGGTGGTTCTTTCAAGACTGGAAGCTAACGAACTCCGCCGGGTTTTGGACTTTCTTAACTGCATTTGGAGCTGATTCGGAGCTTCTCCCTATCTAGCTTGTCGATGTACTGGAGTTTCCCGACCTGGTTGGGGGTTCTGTGCTAAAGAGTTTCATTGTGAGTGACATCAGCAATGCTTATGACAGCAGGACTTCAACATAGGTTACTGCGACTACTTCAAGCAACATGAGACCCCTGTGCCTGTATTTTGTCTTCCAATGTTTTTATTGAAAAGTATCATGTTGGACATTGTTTTGTCCATTGTCCACATGCCAGTTTTGCTAGCTAATGTTAGATGACCATCTGTGTGTGTTAGTTAGCTAGCWGGCTAGATAGTAGCTAGCTTTACCTCACAAGTTCTGGACAGGAGGAGTTCGTACATGCGGAGAACATKTTTTCTCTGTCATCTCTGCCTGTGTACATGTACATACTTTCCCCCCATTTTGTGCTGCTGAGGCTGTGGGTGACTCAGGCACATTGTGGGACTAGCTAACTGTGGATGGTGTCATTTGGGGAAAGGAAGAGATCGAAGAGGAGACATTCGGTGGTGTACCTGTGGGGCCTTTTGCCGAGGCATTGCAGGCTTGGCCAGTGAATGGGGATGACTGCTGTGGAGCAAGAGGTGCCTAGATCACTACGGCGATGGTAGCACACTAYAACATGGGCCTACCAACAACATCCAGGCCACCTGACCTACTRGTCATCATTGACTCATTGAGTGGGCATGGACCTGAAGGAACACACACATTAGCTTCAAAAAAAGAAAGAAGATMATTTCGTACTGTGCTGTTGTGCTACTTGCTGTTAATATTCTAGTCAGGCCTACATGTCATCTAAATGTTGTRGCGATATTGTTGCATGTTGCATTTAGAGAGACTCTACGTTTCTTTTGCAAAGGGAGTACCGTGGGACCGTAATTGGAGGATTTTCATTTTTATACCAGATGATGGGGCTCTGGGGTATAAAGATGAGGGGTTGCTGGGGTAGCTCTAGTTTAGAGTTTGGTGCCAGCTCTTAGGTCATATTATTTATTCTTCATGTCATTTGTCCCCTGAAGTTGTTTGGTTGCTCTAATAATTAAACCTTGAGTAATATCTGAAGTTGCAGTGTCCATGGATAATCATTCTTTACACTAGTTAGCATTGGCTCACGAAACTACCTCTAACTTCCATCATACTGCACACAGAGACATAAAAATGGTATCCATACGACTTCATCTGACTCTGGGTAGGTAGAAAAATGGCTTCATTGCCAGAATCTCGTGTATCTCTTCTAACGGGATACATTAGGACTGTGACAATGAAGCCCTTTATCTACTTCCCAGAGTCAGATGTAGACTTTACCGTGAAATGCTTACTTATAAGCCCTTAACCAACAGTGCAGTTCAAGAAGAAGAAAACATTTACCAAGTAGGCTRAAATAAAAAGTAATAAGAAAAAGTAACACAATAAGAAAAACAATGACGAGGCTATATACAGGGGGCACCGGTACTGAGTCAGTGTGCAGGGGTACAGGCTAGTTGAGGTAATCTGTACATGTAGGTGGGGGCGAAGTGACTATGCATAGGTAACAAACAAACAGCGAGTAGAAGCAGTGTACAAGAGGGGGGGGTGTCAATGTAAATTGTCCGGTGGCGATTTTTATGAAGTGTTCAGCAGTCTAATGGCTTGGGGGTAGAAGCTGTTGAGGAGCCCTTTGGTCCTAGACTTGGCGCTCCGGTACTGCTTGCCGTGCGGTAGCAGAGAAAACAGTCTATAACTTGGGTGACTGGAGTCTCTGACAATTATATGGGCTTTCCTCTGACACCGCCTATTATATAGGTCCTGGATGTCAGGAAGCTTGACCACAGTGATGTACTGGGCCGTTCGCACTACACTCTGTAGCGCCTTACGGTCAGATGCCGAGCAGTTGCCATACCAGGTGGAAAGTATCTATTTAAAGTAACACAAGTATTTGCAAAAATACTAATAACAGTGCCTTTTCACATGCTATATTGTATATGCTCTCTACATAAATGTAGAATGATGTTATATTTTATATGTGAAAAACTTTGCCGCCAGGATTATGCCGCCAACTTTTCCAACGGCATAATCCTGCGGTCACATTCTCTTTCTGAAACTGTCATGTTTCCTCTAGAGCCTAAGTTCATTGGGTCGGTGGTGATTCCTGATAACGATGACAGGGATGATGACAAGGTCTACTTCTTCTTCACGGAGAGAGGGATGGACGCAGAGGGGGTTAACAAGGCTGTTTACACCCGGGTGGGACGGGTCTGTGCGGTGAGAATTGCACAAATTCAAGTTCTATCCTGCATGCCAGCATATCCATATACTGTATCATGTCCTCCCTTCGCCTCCTTCCAATTCAAATCCATTTCCTTCCCTCTCCCCCTCTCCTCTCCTCTCCCCTCACCCTCCATCCCCTCCCTTCAGAATGACCAAGGAGGTCAGAGGATGTTGGTGAATCGTTGGAGCTCCTTCCTAAAGACCCGTCTCATCTGCTCTGTGGCTGGATCCAACGGCATCGACACACACTTCGACGAGCTGGGTACGGCTGTGTGTTTGTGTGTGTTTCCTAGAGAAGGGGATACACCTATAGTACTTTCACTTAATGGAACCCTAAATCTCTCTCTCTTTCTCTCTCCCATGTGTGTTTCATTTCAGAGGATGTATTTGTGTTGAAGAACAAGGATGAGAAGAATCCAGAGATATTTGGCCTCTTCAGTACTACAAGGTCTGCTGAGAGAGTCACGTGTGTTTTTTCAAAAAATGTACTGGTATATTGTATTGAATATCTTCTCTCTCTATCTACACCCCTCCCCTCCTCAGTGCTGTGTTCCAGGGCTATGCAGTGTGTGTGTACCACATGAATGTTGTGCGAGCAGCGTTCAACGGACAATTTGCACACCGGGAGAAACCAGAGCACCACTGGACCCCATACAAAGGCCGGGTCCCCTACCCACGCCCCGGATCTGTGAGTTACAACCTACAGCTACAACATACAGTGGGGCAAAAAAGTATTTAGTCAGCCACCAATTGTGCAAGTTCTCCCACTTAAAAAGATGAGAGAGGCCTGTAATTTTCATCATAGGTACACTTCAACTATGACAGACAAAATGAGAAAAAAAAATCCAGAAAATCACATTGTAGAATTTTTTATGAATTTATTTGCAAATTGTGGTGGAAAATAAGTATTTGGTCACCTACAAACAAGCAAGATTTCTGGCTCTCACAGACCTGTAACTTCTTCTTTAAGAGGCTTGCACAATTGGTGGCTGACTAAATACTTTTTTGCCCCACTGTATACTGACTTATCAATAGGCTTTACATTACCTGATTGGCTCTCCATACCCGATAACTAAGGATCCATGCACTGCATAGTTGGTGTAACTCAAGAAAATGGTAGTTTAGGAATTTGCTTAAGAGTTGCACCTACATTACAGGAAACTCCATACTGTATATCCAAACAATATACTTTCAAAAATGTGCTATTCCAGCAGCAGCATTGTACATTCACAGCACTCCCCTTAAGCCTGTGTCTGTGGCAGCTGCCCTTTGAATGTCAGAGCTACTGTAGCTGTCTCTGCAGGTCACATCAGAGAAGAGGACCATCAGTGCTATCATTATACTGCAACATACAGCTTCAATATTCGAGTCTTTGACAGTGTAATGCTATTTTCTTATTCATATGTTTCTTCTCCCCCCTCTCTTCCACTCTCTTCCTCTCTCTCTCTCTTTCTCCCTCTCTATCCCTTTTCCCTCTCCATCTCTTCCCCTTCTTCTCTCTCTCCAGTGTGCCAGTAAGATGAACGGTGGTGGGTTCTCAGGTTCTAAGGAGTTCCCTGATGAGGTTCTGCGTTTCGTGCGTTCCCACCCCGTCATGTCCAGCCCGGTCCTGCCCCTCCACAAGAAACCTGTCCTACTGCAGACGGAGCCAGGAGGGAGGAGATTAACCCAGATTGCTGTGGACCGCGTCCAGGCCCAGGACGGACACTACCACGTCCTGTACATAGGCAGAGGTACGCACACTGACACTACACTATGATCATCCAGTGCTGTGTATCACCAAGGTTATAGCTCCCTCTACTGATCACATACAGCATTACAATCACAATCTTCAGGAAGGTAAGATAGGCCTACCAGACAGACAGGCACTGACAAAAACAAAGCCTTTGACTCTCTTCTATTTGGATGTCCTGGGTGGTTGTATTGGTGAAGGTGTGATATTTACATAACTTAATACTCTCTCCCGTAGACGACTCTGTTGTGTTGAAGGTTATCAGCATCTACAACAAAGACACAGACACCATAGAGGAAGTGCTACTGGAGGAACTGCAGGTGTTCAAGGTAATGTTGTTATTTAGCGCCACCATATGGCAAAAGATGGCCATTGCATCAATTACACTTTCTTGGCACTCGACAATTTGATTTGTTTGTGGAAGATCAAAATGTTTTCATGTTATTTCTTTCTAGGTCCCTGTGCCAATAACTGAGATCATCATATCTGCAAAACGAGTATGACAACTATTTATCATGTTAAAATCTTAAGTTAATAACATAGTTACTAACATTGTTTTGAAGCATGGTTGTTTAAAACTGCAGTATCTTCATCTAGCCACAAGATGACAGTGTATTGATTATCTGAATGTCGGGAAATGTAATGACAGTAGGCAAAGCGTTTTATGATGTTGATATTTACAAAAATGTGTACCTCTGTTAATTCTGGTCCCTGTGTTGTTGTTTTCATAGCAACAGCTCTATGTGGGTTCTGAGGTGGGTGTGGCTCAGGTGAGGCTCCATCAATGTGAACTGTACGGGTCAGAGTGTGCCGACTGTTGCCTAGCCAGGGATCCTTACTGTGCCTGGGACGGACTCACCTGCTCACGATACTACCCTGTTGGGGTCTACACAAAGAGGTGAGACGGAAACACACACCTCATACACAGACACACAGGCATGTACAGTCACACACATACATATGACCATGTGCACAGCGGTGCAGAGGCATCACATAGCAATCATTATCAATCATTAGCACCTCTATCCTCCCTAATCCCCTTCTTCTTTCTCATCATCCCTTCCCTTTCTTTCCTTTGATGTCACTCTGTCCTTATCTCACTTTCCCAAATGCCCATTTAACACCCTCCACCACTCCCCCTCTCTCTCTCAGCAGACGATTCAGACGACAGGATGTTCGCCATGGCAATGCTGTACAGCTATGCAATGGGCTGCAGATTGATGGTCAGTCTGTGTGTGTGTTTGTGTGTGTGTGTGGGGGGGGGGTAGAAAGTAATTACTACTTGGCCAATGGCCTTTGGCCTGGCTGAGGTATCAGAAAGGTCAGTGCTGAATTGTGTGTGTGGGTGTGTGTGTGTGTGTGTGGTGTGTGTGTGTGTGTGTGTGTGTGTTGTGTTGGTGTGCTGTGTGTGTGTGTGTGTGTGTGTGTGTGTGTGTGTGTGTGTGTGTGTGTGTGTAGGGGAGAACTACCAGGGTGCGGAGGAGAGGCATGTGTATGGGGTAGAGAAAAACAGTACTCTACTGGAGTGTACACCTCGTTCTCTACAGGCCAGAGTTCTGTGGTACATACAGAGAGGTCCAGACAGAGAGAAGGTGAGACAGACATATATACATACTGTGTATACATACACACCAATTTCCTCCTTTCTTCCTTCCTTTTCCATCTCTCCTTACCTCCCCTCCCCTCCCTCTTCTCTCCCTCCCCCAGGTCAGAGGTGATGAGAGTGTAGTCATAACGACCCACGGGCTGTTGTTCCTGATTGTGCGGATTGGGGACGCTGGCATGTACGTGTGTCAGACGGTAGAACACGGTTATGTCCACACCCTACTGAGGGTCACGCTACATGTGCTGGGAGGGGAGAGGGTCAGTGCCCTGATACACAGGACAGGGGAGGAAGGAGAGGAAGAAGGGGAGACCACAGCAACCTCCTGTCACCTTCCCGTAGATACCCCTCCAGACCTCCACACTGGTTCCAACTCTGACCCCACCTCCAGACTACCAGGAGCCCTACCAGGGTCCTCCCTAGCCCCCGCTCCAGCTCCAGGCCCTACCTCTCGGCTGTGGTACAAGGAGTTCCTCCAGCTTATAGGATATCGGGATACACAGCGGCTGGAGGAGTACTGTGAGAGGGTCTGGTGCTCAGAGAAAAGACGCAGGAAGACCAAACTTAGATACACCCAGCCACTGGGAAGAGGAGAGAGGAAGGCAAGGGGGAGGGGAGAGCCTCACAGAACCCCCAGACACACCATGGACACCTGAGAGGAGGGAGGGAGAGGGCAGAACAACCACACACACAATGGGCCAGTTCTTTGTTGTTGTAGAGAATACTACTTCCAAACAAAGCTAAAACATGACACTTTCTTTTTTTTWGACTTTACCGTAACGTCTTCTTCCTTCTTATAACCATATTACATGTTATGTTATATTGTGTTTTTACCTTTCCTTGTTTCTGGTGTAATCTTTGCCACTGGTGCAAATGCTGAGTGTCCGTCAGATGGAAGGCAAGTAGAACAGTTGAACTGTTTAGAACAACGTGGCCTTAAGACCACAGTACTGACAGCAGGCTTCTCTGAACAGACATAGTACAGAAGATTCATAGCCATCCCAGCTGAACACACAGATAACGAACATTCAAACAGATTCCTCAGAAATAAAATGTTTCTGGAGATACACTTGAGTTGCTCGCGTTCAAAACCACTGGTTAGAAAATACACAACGTTACGGTAAATACATTCTTTTTCTAGGTTCCTGCTTTGAGTTTAGTAGTGGTTTAGAATTGATTAATTAAACTGGACATTGTACTGTATTATTGTTTTACTGTATAGTTGGTAAAGTTGATGATGTACGCAAGTATTTCCTACTATACTTTGTCAGTTAGTTTGGTGTGACATGGCGGAGATTGAGAAGATCTAGATGAGTTGACATCATTGAATGATTACAGTAACGCAAAACTGTGTCTGCGGATCCGAGAATACCATCCATAATAAATACCTTGGAACTTAACATTTGAAAACAATAATAATCGTTTTCATAATGTACTATTGATGATGGAACAGGGATTATATAACATTTTATAGACGTAACCCCTCAATAAATATAGATACTTGATCTGAGCCATTAGAAATCTAATTATATCCACAGTGTATCTCAACAGATGCATTTTCTCTTCAATAAATGGCCAACTTAAATGTGAACTGCAATCAACTGGTAGTTATAGAGTTGGTTGATTAGTATTCATATCAGCTGTCTATTTCTCTCTCTTTCGCTCTCTCTCTCTGCTGTCAGTAATGATGCTACAAATGGGGGTTCATAATAACCATAGCAGAAGACAATCTACGTCGCCATATTTTCCCTCCCAAATAAGGAAGAACGCCACAGTGACCATCCAAGCATGTCATTGGCTAGACAGAGGAGCCTGTCTCATGAATATTCAAACCTATTGGAGGAAATCAACCGTTTTATATTCTGACAGCATAACATTGATAAGGTTTCCATTACAATCCCTCTTTTATATGGAGTCTTTTTTGAAGTCTTTAAATTACATTATTCCTGCACTCATCATCATCCTGAATGTTCTCTGACTAAGAGTTTTAATAATGAACAAAAATATAAATACAACATGTAAAGTGTTGGTCCCTTGTTTCATGMSCTGAAATAAAAGATTCCAGAAATGTTCCATATGCACAAAAAGGTTAATTCTCTCAAATTTTGTGCACAAATATGTTTACATCCCTGTTMGTGAGGATTTCTCCTTTGCCAAGATAATCCATTCACCTGACAGGTGTGGCATATCAAGAACCTGATTAGACATATCATTACATAGGTGCACCTTGTGCTGGGGACAAKAAAAGGCAACACTAAAATGTGCAAGTTTGCCACACAACACAATGCCACAGATGTCTCAAGTTTTAATGGAGTGTGCAATTGGCATGCTGAMTGCAGGAATGTCCACCAGAGCTGTTGACAGAGACTTTAATGTTAATTTCTCTACCATAGGCTGCGTCCAACATTGTTTTAGAGAATTTGGCAGTACGTCCAACCGGCCTCACAACCGCAGACCACTTGCAACCACGCCAGCCCAGGAACTCCACATCCGGCATTTTCACCTGCGGGATTGTCTGAGACGAGCCTCCCGGACAGCTGAGGAAACTGTGGGTTTTCACAACCGAATAATTTCTGCACAAACTGTCAGAAACCGTCTCAGGTAAACTCATCTGCGTGCTCGTTATCCTCACCAGGGTCTTGACCTGACTGCAGTTCAACGTTGTAACCGACTTCAGTGTCCAAATTCTCAACTTTGATGGCCACTGGCACACTGGAGAAGWGTGCTCTTCATGGATGAATCCCGGTTTCAAATGTACTGGGCAGGAACCCTTGTGGTTAGAGCGTTGGGCCAGTAACTGAAAGGTTGCTGGATTGAATCCCCGAGCTAACAAGGTAAAAATATGTCGTTCTGCCCCTGAACAAGGCAGTTAACCCACTGTTCCCCGGTAGGCCGTCATTGTAAAGAAGAATTTGTTCTTAACTGACTTGCCTAGTTAAATAACTGGCAGATGTACTGTATGGTGTCGTGTGGGCGAACGGTTTACTGGTGTGAACAGAGACCCTATGGTGGCGGTGGAATTATGGTATGGGCAGGCATAAACTACATACAAATACAACTGCATTTTATCTATGGCAATTTGAATGCACAGAGATACCGTGACAATATCCTGAAGCCCATTGTTGTGCCATTCATCAGCCGCCATCACTTCATGTTTCAGCATGATAATGCACTGCCCCWTGTTGCAATGATCTGCACACAATTCACGGAAGCTGAAAATGTCCCAGTTCTTCCATGGCCTGCACACTCACCAGACGCGTCACCCATTGAGCATGTTTGGGATGCTCTGGATCGACGTGTATGACAGCGTGTTCCAGTTTCCGCCAATATCCAGCAACTTCGCACAGSCATTGAAGAGGAGTGGGACAACATTTCACAGGCCACAATCAACAGCCTGATCAACTCTATGCGAAGGAGATGTGTAGCGCTGCATGAGGCAAATG
Organism: Salvelinus sp. IW2-2015; assembly: GCF_002910315.2. Taxonomy (NCBI): domain Eukaryota; kingdom Metazoa; phylum Chordata; class Actinopteri; order Salmoniformes; family Salmonidae; genus Salvelinus; species Salvelinus sp. IW2-2015. The sequence continues at coordinate 27,300,111 of NC_036866.1, forward strand.
GTGTTCACACCAGATACTGACAGTTTTTTTGATCCACGGCCCTACCTTTATTTAACCCCCCTGGAGTCGATGCCAGCGCCCACGCGGAAATTGAATTAGCATAATAAAACATCTGTCTGCCGCACTTCCACATCTGGTGGAAGGTGAGAGAGATAGAGCGGTGTTTGTCAGACCATGAGACATCACAAAAATCTGTCTTCTTACCAAATYCCACGGACCTCACAACACTTGTCTGAAGGTTCCCCGGGTCCAAACATCATTAGAATAATTTATGGAGACTGTTTAGTGCCCAAAATAAGGGTCTACATACATGTAAAAAAAMAAAAMAAAGGTTTCCTGATCTTTCWAATAACGCTCAGATATAGGACAGACACTTAAGAACAAACTTCCTTTAGATTTCTTTTTTGTGACTGTCTGTTGTTCCATGTAGTGAATCTGTTATTCAATGCGTTTGTACGGGCTAATAGCAGTAAGGCCCAAAATATGTTTAATCTGATCATGTATTTTTATTTTTATGTTGATACCATATAGCTTAGTAGAATTCTCTCCTTCCACCCCCAACTCTCTCTCTCTTCCTCGCTCTCTCTCGCTCTCTCTTGCTCTCCTGTTGTCACTCTACCTAGGAATGCTCCCGTTTTCTTTCTCTTTGTCTCTAYATCTCTCTGTCCCTCACTCGTGAGTCTTGAGGAGTGTAAGTGGGGAGGACCTCAGTGCAGCTGATGGATCATGGGTTTTTCTCACACACACAGAGCTGAGGATGAGTTCACACAGCTGATCTGTTCCACTGGCTACCATAGTAACGGGCTATTAACCCGTCTCCCTCTCGCCACCTCCCTACAGCAACACAGCTACCCTTCTCTGTGTCTTAGCACAGTAGCACTGTCACTCAGGTACAAGCTTTTGCATCACAACAGTTTCAGCTTAAATGGCCTTCATCAGACCTGAAATGGTGCAGGAAAAAAGCACTCAGCAGCAGCATTTACCGTGAGGAGGTTGACACCCTTAGCACCCAGCCCAGCATATAGACCCTCTACAGCACCCGGTGTCACAGGAAGGCCAAAAAGATCCTCAAGGACCTCAGCTACTCGAGCTATGGCCCGTTCACCCCCCTAACCATCTAGAAGGCGGAGACAGTACAGTTGCATCAAAGCTGGGAAAAAGAGACTGAAAAACAGCTTTTATCTCCAGAACATCAGACCATTAAACAGTCACCACTAGCCAGCCTCCACCCAGTACCAAACCCTGAACTTAGTCACTGTAACTAGCTGGCTACCACCCGGTACTCTACCCTGCACCTTAGAGACTGCTGCCTATGTACACAGTCATTGAATTCTGATCACTTCAATTGTGTTTACATACTTCAGTATATTCTCATGTTGAGAATTGCGCTTGAATGTAAATTTGACCAACTCTGCTAAAAAGCACAAAAATGGCTGTGCAGCGGCTACATAACAGCGCCCTCTGTCTGTCATCTAGGGTTAATACACACAGTTGAAGTCAGAAGTTTACATACACTTATTTTAGAGTCATTAAAGCTCATTTTGAACCACTCCACACATTTCTTGTCAACAAACTATATTTTTGGCAAGTCGGTGAGGACATCTACTTTGTGCATGACACAAGTCATTTTTCCAACAATTATTTACAGACAGATTATTTCACTTATAATTCACTGTATCACAATGTTCCAGTGGGTCAGAAGTTTACATACAGTAAGTTGACTGTGCCTTTAAACAACTTGGAAAATTCCAGAAAATTATGTCATATCTTTAGAAGCTTCTGATAGGCTAATTGACATCATTTGAGTCAATTGGAGGGGTACCTGTGGATGTATTTAAAGGCCTACCTTCAAACTCAGTGCCTCTTTGCTTGAYATCATGGGRAAATCAAAAGAAATCAGCCAACACCTCAGAATAAAAATTGTAGACCTGAACCAGCCACACGTCTGGTTCATCCTTGGGAGCAATTTCCAAATGCCTGAAGGTATTATGTTCATTTGTACAAACAATAGTACGCAAGTGTAAACACCATGGGWCCACGCAGCCATCATACCGCTCAGGAAGGAGACACGTTCTTTCTCCTAGAGATGAACGTACTTTGGTGCGAAAAGTGCAAATCAATCCCAGAACAACAGCAAAGGACCTCGTGGACGCTGGAGGAAACGGGTACAGAAGTGTCTATATCCACAGTAAAACGAGTCCTATATGGACATAACCTGAAAGGCCGCTAAGCAAGGAAGAAGCCATTGCTCCAAAACCGGCATAAAAAAGCCAGACTACGGTTTGCAACTGAACATGGGGACAAAGATCAAACTTTTTGGAGAAATGTCCTCTGGTCTGATGAAACAAAAATAGAACTGTTTGGCCATAATGACCATCGTTATGTTTGGAGGAAAAAGGGGGAGGCTTGCAAGCCGAAGAACAACATCTTAATCGTGAAGAACGGGGGTGGCAGCATCATGTTGTGGGGGTGCTTTGCTGAAAGAGGGACTGGTGCACTTCACAAAACAGATGGCATCATAAGGTAGGAAAATTATGTGGATATATTGAAGCAACATCTCAAGACATCAGTCAGGCAGATAAAGCTTGGTCGCAAATGGGTCTTCCAAATGGACAATGACCCCAAGCATACTTCCAAAGTGGCAAAATGGCTTAAGGACAACAAAGTCAAGGTATTGGAGTGGCCATCACAAAGCCCTGAACTCAGTCCTATAGAAAAGTTGTGGGCAGAACTGAAAAAGCATGTGAAAGCAAGGAGGCCTACAAACCTGACTCAGTTACACCAGCTCTGTCAGGAGGAATGGGCCAAAATTCACCCAACTTATTGTGGGAAGCTTGTGGAAGGCTACCCAAAAAGTTTGACCCAAGTTAAACAATTAAAGGCAATGCTACCAAATACTAATTGAGTGTATGTAAACTTCTGACCCACTGTGAGTGTGATGAAAGAAATTAAAGCTGAAATAAATCATTCTCTCTACTATTATTCTGACATTTCACATTCTTAAAATAAAGTGGTGATCCAAAAATAGAGATTTTTTTGCAAGGATTAAATGTCAGGAATTGTGAAAAACTGAGTTTAAAGGTATTCGTCTAAGGTGTATGTAAACTTCCGACTTCAACTGTAAAATTGGAACTCTTTATTATATGCAAGGCTAGTTCTGAATATTTCACAAGTATGTACGTCAGGGCTTGAGGTGGGGTAAAAAAGGTGTTGGTACTGTTGTGGATTTGATATAGGGGGTATTTCTATAAGAGGTACCAGTACTCAAACAGTTGAAAAGTAGAGTTTATCAGCAGCAGTTAGCACCTGTCCACATCAAGGGCTGCCATCTTTTTTTGTTTATTTACTTTGAATTATAATTATTAAAGGATAGTTTGGGATTTTGGCAATACAATCTCCAATAAATGATGTATTAATTGTCTACAAGAGTCAGATGAACACATTCAGTGTGAAGGAAGTTAGAGGTAGCTTCACGAGCCAATGCTAACTAGAATGCTAGCTGTTCCTATAGTTCCAATCATTGTGATAACGCTACTAAGCAATTGCGCTAATGTTAGTTGGCAACTTCCTTCAAACCGAACACAAGTATGTTATCCACAAGTTCATCTGACTATAGGGAAGTAGATAAAGGGATTCATTGCCAAAATACCAAACCATCCCTTTAAGATGATCCTGTGTGATTGAAGTTTCTGTCCTGACAGCAGAGAGAGGGAGAGAGAGAGAGAAAAAGAGAGAGATAGAGTGGCAAGTCATTCCCAGCTGCCTGTCACTCGATGTTATTACTGCATGAGTGATGAATGAAGGTTAAATCCCAAATCCCATTCTATCAAAGTTCATCAGCAAGCAACAGAGACAGGAGAGAAGATTGTCAGCCGTCAGATAGACACTAGTCTCTCTCTCATATCAGGTCACACCAGGACTCCTGACTCCTGAATAATGCGGAGACCTGTACAAACACACAGCTGTAAAACAATACATGCAGTGCAAACACCTACACTGTACAAACACACACAGTATGAAGACACAAACTGCACACACACGTGCATACACACTAAACAAACACACACATAATAAACAGTAAAAACACACAAGATAATTACACAATGTAAACCCACCTACCCACACACAGACCCACTGGGAGACACGTCTGGAGTTATTTCTGTAGAGACAGCTGTCAATGTACAGCTCTGGCCCTGAGCACTCAAAACATCTCCCCAATTTGACCCTACTATGCCTTACAGTTCGCAATGACCCCAGTCTCTGCCTCGTGTGTGAGTGTGGTACATGTCGATGTCACACTGAAACCTCTTACTCACAATGAGTCACTTAGTGTGTGTGTGTGTGTGTAAGGGATGTGAGAAAAACCCACGATCCATCAGCTGCACTGAGGTCCTCCCCACTTACACTCCTCATGACTCACGAGTGAGGGCCAGAGAGATAGAGACAAAGAGAAAGAAAAACCGGAGGATGACGATCGTGTGACTCATTCCTAGATGACAATCCTTTCAAAGAGAGTGGGTGGGATGAAGGCAATTCACAGAGCAAGGGAAAGGAAGAGAATTACTAAATTGGTATGAGAGACACTCTACAACAAAGAGAGGACAGCACTTGAGAGAAATACAGAGGGGAAGAGGTTGTTTGAAAACTAAAGGTAGCAAGTGATTCAGAGGTAGAGAGTGAAAACAGGAGGAAGAACCGAACAAGAACCTGACACCCTCAGCACACAGAGGGACAAACACCTGCCTGGAGGTGACAGCATTCCCTCCCCCATAGCCCCCCTAGGCACAACTATAACAACATAACCAACAAAAACGGGTTATAACTCCTGCAGCTCTATCGCACGCTGGGTATGAACATAGTCAATGGTAGGCTTCGAGGGGACTCCAATGGTAGGTACACCTATAGCTCATCTCTTGGCAGGAGTACTGTAGAATACTTTATCACTGACCTCAACCCTGAGTCTCTCAGAGCGTTCCCAGTCAGGTCACTGACACCTCTATCAGATCACAGGATAATCACAGTCTACTTGAACAGAGCAGTACTCAATSATGAGGCATCAAATCCAAAGGAACTGAATAATTTTAAGAGATGCTATAGATGGAAGGAATGTAGTGTGGAAAAAACGAATTAGGCAACAACAAATTCAATCCCTTTTAGACAACTTCCTGGACAAAATGTTTCACTGTAATAGTGAAGGTGTAAACTTGGCTGTAGAAAAACGAAACAGTATATTTGACCTCTCAGCTTTCAAACAGAAAACCGAAGAAAATKTACAATGACAAACGGTTTGATGAAGAATACAAAAACCTAAGAAAGAAATTGAGAAACCTATCCAATCAAAAACAATAAGACTGAGAAAATCTGTGTCTACACCTTCACTATGGTGAATCACTAAAACAATACAGACATACACTACGGAAAAAGAAGGAACAGCACGTCAGAAATCAGTTCAATGTAATTGAAGAATCCATAGACTCTAACCACTTCTGGGACAATTGGAAAACACTAAACAACACTGTCACGGCTTCCATTGGGACTGCTGCTCATTCCGTTCACCAGCTCCGGAGGTCTACGTCACCGGCCTTCTAGGCGTCACTGAACTGTTTCATTACCACCAACCCCGGACTGTCTTGTCTTATTACACACACCTGTTTCCATTCCCCCTGATTAGTATGTGTATATATGTGCCCTCTGTTCCCATTGTCTTTGCTGATTATTGGTCCATGTCTGTTGGTCTTGTGAGTATCTGTGCTCTGTTGTATCGGCTTGCTTGTTCGTGTGCACTTGTTGTTACAGGTCTCGTCCCGTGTATTATTATTACGGGTCTCGTCCCCATAAGGTTTACACCTCGCTCTTTGTTTGGGTTACAGCCCTGTGTTATATACTGTATATAGGTGTTTGTCTTGGGCTTCGTCCCCATCATGTTCATGACGTATACTATTTTGGTTAGTGAAATAAAWAAAWAAWTAWWAAAATGTGGTATTCCTGCGCCAGTCTCCTRTCATTATACAGCGTGACAAACACAAAGAATTATCTATCCAAAATGGAGATGTATGGGTAAACCGCTTCACCAATCCTTTTGGCTCTATAACAAAGAACAAACAGCAAAAATATATACATGWTCAAATACAAATCTTAGAATCAACTATTAAAGACTACCAGAACACACTGGATTCTCCAACTAGATTGAATGAACTACAGGACAAAATACAAACCCTCCAACCCAAAAAGGCCTGTGGTGTTGATGGTATCCTCAGTGAAATTATAAAATATACAAACAACAAATTCCAATTGGCTATACTTAAACTCTCTAACATCATCCTTAGCTATGGTATCTTCCCCAATATTTACAACCAAGGACTGATCACTCCAATCCACAAAAGTGGAGACAAAATTGACCCCAATAACTACCATGGGATATGCATCAATAGCAACCTTGGGAAAATCCTCTGCATTATTATTAACAGCAGACTCAAACATTTCCTCAGTGAAAACAATGTACTGAGCAAATGTCAAATTGTCTTTTTACCAAATTACCATACGACAGACCACATATTCACCCTGCACACCCTAATTGACAAACAAACAAACCAAAAAACAAAGGCCAAGTCTTCTCATACTTTGTTGATTTCAAAAAAGCCTTTGACTCAATTTGGCATTAGGGTCTACTATACAAATTGATGGAAAGTGGTGTTGGGGGAAAAACATATGACATGATAAAATCCATGTACACAAACAACAAGTGGTGGTTAACATTGTCAAAAAAACACAMATTTCTTTCCACAGGGCCGTAGGGTGAGACAGAGATGTAGCTTAAGCCCCACCCTCTTCAACATATATATCAACGAATTGGTGATGGCACTAGAAAAGTCTGCAGCACATAGCCTCTCCCTACTAGAATCTGAAGTCAAATGTCTACTGTTTGCTGATGATCTGGTGCTAAGGAGGGCATACAGCAGCACCTAGATCTTCTGCACAGATTCTGTCAGACCTGGGCCCTGACAGTAAATCTCAGTAAGATAAAAAATAATGCTGATCAAAAAAAGGTCCAGTTGCTAGGACCACAAATACAAATTCCATCCAGACACCGTTGCCCTAGAGCAAACAAAAAACTATAACATCAGTGCCACAGGTAACTTCCACAAAGCTGTGAATGAGCTGAGACAAGGCAAGAAGGGCCTTCTATGCCCTCAAAAAAGAAACATCAAATTTGACATACAAATTAGGATCTGGCTAAAAATACTGGAATCAGTTATAGAACTCATTGCCCTTTATGGGCAAGGATTCACAAATTGAGACTCTGCATGCAGAATTCTGCAAAAATATCCTCTGTGTACAACGTAAAACACCAAATAATRCATGCAGAGCAGAATTAKGCCGATACCCGCTAATTATCAATATCCAGAAAAGAGCCTCTAAATTCTACAACCACCTGAAAGGAAGCAATTCCAAACCTTCCATAACAAAGCCATCACCTACAGAGAGATGAACCTGGAGAAGATTCCCCTAAGCAAGCTGGTCTTGGGGCTCTGTTCACAAACACAAACAGACCCCACAGAGTCCCAGAACAGCAACACAATTAGACCCAACCAAATCATGAGAAAACAAAAAGATAATTACTTGACACATTGGAAAGAATTAACGAAAAAACAGAGTTAACTAGAAAGCTGCTTGGCCCTAAACAGAGAGTAGAATACCTGACCACTTTGAATGACCCAAATTTAAGGAAAGCTTTGACTATGTACAGACTCAGTGAGCATAGCCTTGCTATTGAGAAAGGCTGCCGTTGGCAGACCTGGCTCTCAAGAGAAGACAGGCTATGGGCACACTGCCCACAAAATGAGGTGGAAACTGCACTTCCTAACCTCCTGCCAAATGTATGACAATATTAGAGACACATTTTTCCCTCAGATTACACAGATCCACGAARAATTCTGAAAACAAACCCAATTTTAATAAACTCCCATATATACTGGGTGAACAGCTGCAGTATTTGTGACCTGTTGCCACAAGAAAAGGGCARCCAGTGAAGAACAAACACCATTRTAAATACAACCCAYATGTATGTTTATTTATTTACCCTTTTGTGCTTTCGCTATTTGCACATCGTAACAACACTGTTTATATACATAATATGACATTTGAAATGTCTTTATTCTTTTATTATCTACTTTACTTGCTTTGGCGATTATGCCCAATGTTAACATATGTTTCCCATGCCAATAAAGCCCTTGAATTGAATTGAATTGAATTGAGAGAGAGACTGAGATCGACAGAGAGTGAGAGAGTTGTGGGTGGGAGGAGAGAACAGAGGCAATGAGGCAGTGCTGAATTATTCTGTGTGAGAGCTATTCTGTCACATTGTGATATTTCTATTCAGCAGGAGCTGCAGGATCCTCTCTCTCTCTCTCTCTCTCTCTCTCTCTCTCTCTCTCTCTCTCNTCTCTCTCTCTCTCTCTCTCTCTCTCTCTCTCTCTCTCTTTCTCTCTCTCTTTCTCTTTCTCTTTCTCTCTCTCCGCCTTACCATGTCCTGAGACCACAGGAGGTACAGCACTCTTAGAATGCTCTGGCTTAGCTCAGCTTGTTAGTATGTCTTCAACACAGTCCTGAATCTCTCTCTCTCGCTCTAGATCTAGTGACTAGAATTCAGTAGCGGCAAGTTAACATCAGTACCACCAATCAGCACAGAACCAACCGGAACTCAGGAGTAGACGTAACATAGTAAATGAAAATCTGGGACACTCAAATGAGTATATGTTATGATTGGTATTGTATGTATTTTGTATGTAATTTGTGGATGTTCATCATCCATTCTGTATGATATGTTCTGAATTACAATTGCTGTGATATGTTACGAATTACAATTTGTATAATATGCTACGAAGTGCAATTCGTACAATATATTACACATTTGGGGAACGTATGATTTGTTACGAAATCCAATTTGTTGTTGCTAACGTTAGCTAGGTGTCTAACATTAGCTAGTCTAGGGGTTAGGCCCTAACCCCTAGACTAGCTAATGTTAGACACCTAGCTAACCCTAACCGTTAGGGTGATGGGTTAAGGTTAGGGTTAAGGTTAGGTTAAAGGGTTAAGGTTAGGTTAGGGGAAGGTCGTTGCAATGTTGCTAATTATCTAAAATGCTAAAGTTGTCCATGATGACATTCAAACACGCAACCTTTGCGTTGCTAGACGTTTGTGTTATAGGCCCACCCGACCGACCCGACGGACCAACCAACCAAGCCCACCCATCCATCCACCCTCCCTCTCCCCTTTCATTTTCGCTTGAAGTAACCTTCTGTCTTATGTAAATATCGCATTTGAGTGTCCCGGATTTTCATTTACCATGTCATGTCTAGTCTATGAGTCCGGGCTGAGAGAACAGAGCATGGTGATAGTTGTGTGTTATGTGTGGTAACAAGAGTGTACTGTGTGTGTGTCGCTGGTGTGTGTGTGTGGTGTGTGTGTGTGTGTGTGTGTGTGTGTGTGTGTGTGTGTGTGTGTGTGTGTGTGTGTGTGTGTGTGTGTGTGTGTGTGGTGTGTGTGTGTGTGTGTGTGTGTGTGTGTGTGTGTGTGTGGTGTGTGTGTGTGTGTGTGTGTGTGTGGTGTGTGTGTGTGGTGTGTGTGTGTGTGTGTGGTGGGTGTGGTGGATTGATCCGTTGGAACTGTGGTTAATCAGTGTATAATCATGTGTATTCCATCCGTGAGACCTTCTCTCCTCTAATATCTCTGTCGTTCTCTCCTCATCTATCCATCTTCCTCATTACTGTACAACACTATGACCTCTGCACTGTAGATTCACAACAGCTGTTTCAGGCCACACACACACACACACACACACACACACACACACACACACACACACACACACACACACACACACACACACACACACACACACACACACACAAACACACAACACACAAACACACATGCACAGTGTTTAATGCTAAGCGGAACACAGTGAGACATAAAGCAATGGTCTGTATGCTGAAGGAAAAGACTAGCAGCATGTGTATACTGTATGTAGTCTGCCACTACTCGGTTTAGATCCCAAACCTTGAATAGAAATGAAGGACTGTGAAATATGAAATATGCTGTCTGACTGACTCTCACCTCTATGCCCAGAGTCTGGCGTACACTGTTTCAAACTGTTAATAACAAGTTCAGCAACACTTTCCTATGTAGGAGATCCCATTAGGAGATAACAGAAATGGATGAGAATTAATACCTCCAACAGCATGGAAAGTGTTCAATATCATGAATGTTATAGAATCATATGCAGAACAACTTTAATGGGTTGGTACAACAGGTGTCTTTCACTGAATATAGTTCCCAGTACAGTAGAATGTATGTTGAGGTGTGACTGTTTAACTGTTCTGAATGAGGCTGTTGTGTTCCTGAAGGAGAAGGATATTAGATTGATGCAGCATTTCTGTTTTGGTCTTCTTCACTCAATAGATGTGCTTAGTGATTGTAAGGTTAAAAGGCTTTGTGTGTGTGTGTGTGTGTGTGTGTTGTGTGTGTGTGTGTGTGTGTGTGGTTGTGTGTGTGTGTGTGTGTGTGTGTGTGTGTGTGTGTGTGTGTTGTGTGTGTTGTGGTGTGTGTGGGGTGTGTGTGTGTGTGTGTGTGTGTCTGTGCGTGCGTGCGTGCGTGCGTGCGTGTTTATTACAGCAGCAGCTGGGAGGCTGAGGTTGCTGGTAAATATTTGATGAGAGAATGGATCCTCTCTTCTCTGTGAGCAGGTCAAGTACAGTAGCACRCACACACATGCACACAGACACACACACATACACACAGAAACATACACTCAGAAATAATGGTTTAGATTTGTTCCTAAAGAGGTACAATGGGTTGTCACTGTGGTGGTACCCTGTAAGGTCCTCCTTTGTACTTTTAGTTACCCCAGTTCATACCTCAGATAATACCTTTCTCTACAAGCACAACATTATGTTTTTTGCCTTTATATAGTAGAACCACAATGACAAAGCCTTTTGCTCCTTGTAAGTGTCAAAMATGTATCTCTACTGGAGACCACTGAAAGTGGTACAACACTTCCACTCACAGGTGACCAAAAATAACTACCTGAAAGCCACGTCTCCACTAAGCCATGCCCCCAATTTCCTAGTGTGACTTGCCTTTTCTGCAGAGATGGTTGTCCTTCTGGAAGGTTCTCACATCTGCAATGAGGAACTTTGGAGCTCTGTCACTCTGGTGACCAAGTCCCATTTCCCCCCTGATTGCTCAGTTTGGCCGGGCGGCCAGCTCTAGGGGGAGTCTTGGTGGTTCCAAACTTCTTCCATTTAAGAATGATGGAGGCCACTGTGTTATTGGGGACCTTCAATGTTTCATACATTTTTTGGTAACCTTCCCCAGATCTGTGCCTTGACACAATCCTGTCTCGAAGATCTACAGACAATTATTTTGACTTCATGGCTTGGTTTTTGCTCCGACATGCACTGCCAACCACGACAATAAGGCTGTAACATAACAAAATGTGGAAAAAGTCAAGGAGTCTGAATAMTTTCTGAATGCACTGTATGTTACTTTAGCTAATATGGTGCTAACAATGTAGGCTGTGTGTAGCGTTTATGATATGGTTTGGTCTGGAAAGTGTTTTTTGCCTGGTCACATACAGCTGATGTGTTGTGCATTGAAGTCCACAAGCGAAGGGAAAAGGTGAGAGGACGAGAGTGCATTGATGCGACAAGGAATACAACGTGGCTGCTATGAAATTTAACTGTGTTTACATGTGATCAGGGTTGTATTCATTTCGCTGATTCTGTTAAAAGACCTTTCTTAAATGGAAGATAACAGAAGAAAACAGGGATAAATATAGCTGAATGTGTCAAATAGAAACTCTGATGTGCAACTGTTGGAGTAATGATTACACCCTATATCAGTGAGATGCAGGCAAGAGTGTGCAAGGTGGTATTGAATGTGTTTCTGTCAAATGTATCCCTCCTTCATTACCTACTTGGGCCCTGCAGCCCACRTTGGCTTGCTTATCTTACAACTCATAAAGCTTGCAAGCACAGCTTTTGAGGCATCAAAAGTTCACAACGCTAAGAGCCCTTTTGAAGTTTGACCAGGAGAACTCAGGCCAGTTAGAGGGTGCATTATCAAGTATTGGAGCGTCGAGAGAGGATGCACAACAACGGTTTCAACCACGAAACCACAATTCCAATAACCACCGCGGTCGAAATAACCGTAAAGTACGTCGCCATCAAAATGACTACCGGTACAATCGACCTGTTCGCTACGTTCCTGCACCCAACCCACACAAAGTGTCAGAGTACAAGGGTAACAAAGGGTTGAAGGACGATCAAAACGTAGACCAATGTTCTCCAGAAGTTCCACTACGTGAAGAACTAAAGCGAGAAACATTTGAGAAAAGGGTAAAAGATAAGTCACAAGGACTAGACGGGGAATTACCGGACACCAGGTCCGCAGGAATAAACACCCATAGCAAGGGCGTTAAAATTCAAATWTCTCCCGCCCTCATTCGAGACCCTATCCAGGGCCCACTTGATCAAGAAACAAGCCCACGGGCTTTGTCTTTAGACTCTGATACAAATGTTGCGAAGAAAAAGGTCAAGCGCTTCGTTAAAGCCATGCCCGGTCAAAATCTGAAAAGTCGATCTGCTTCCACCTTGAACAGAATGACACATCACGTCGTTGCGTACGACCACTCCACTTTGTGGRGAATATGTCCACTAAACACGAATCTAAACGCCCATACCTGAAAACGGTCCTGGAGGACCGCTAATTGATTCGGGTGCGACAATATCACTCATCTCTCAAACATTGTTCGATGCTCTCAAAAGGGCTTTGAAGCCAACTAAACATTGGTTAAAAGTGGAACGATGCGACTCTATACTTTGAGGGGTCACCCAGACTACCTCGCCTCTCACATGGAGAGTCATGCTGAAACTACACTTCCAGGACGTATCGCTCGTTCACCCTGTGTATGTTACCAGCCTCRAAACTGTACCCCTGCTACTTGGAGCAGACTTGATGGATCGGTTACTCCCATTGATGGATTGGAAAACCAACCAGGTATGGTCACAGGCCACAGTGCCTTCTCCACTGACCACACTGTCTTCCCCTAACACTAGCTGCAACGCAGTCATTCACGAGGGGTATCTGTCAAAAGCACCCCTTGGGAAAAAGACGTTTAGAAACCTCGTGGTGCACAATCCAATCCAAGGAGATATTACGATATCTCGACACATTCCATCAGCCAACCTGATTGACCATTCTTGTCATGATTTCGAGCCAGCTGTCTCTGTGAATGAGCAACTTCCCTCCTCCTTGCAGTCGTGCAATACGGTAGTTTAGATGAACTTCTCTTGCCCTTCGGACACTTGCGCAAGCACTGCGTCCGTCTCAGCAAGAAAAACATCGATGCGCAGATTATACTCTGCCGCCGATGATACACCTTCTGCTTTGTGGGGGACTGTCAACTCTTACAATGACACTAATGGCGTCAGTTCAGCAACTGACCCGATGACTCCCACTGGTGAAACACTTTGCGATATCACAGACCGATATCCTCGTCTCAGTTCGCAGGTACTGAAGAGGTTGCCATACGCGGATGAGGTGGTGACTGACAGACCTCGACAGCCACTGAGCGTTTTGAAGCACAAACACCAGGAGATTTGGTTGAAAGGTTACAGCCATTCTCATAATAACGCGGCCACTGACAACTCATACATAGGGTCTGAACTTTTCGTTTGCGCCTCGGATACCAACACCACCCATTGGTGGGTTGGTCCCGAGACTCAAAGGGGGGGAATAGTAGCCCAGACCCATGATGAGCCTCATCGAGGCTGGTGGGGGGGTCGAAACTATGGACAACACCGTACGAGGCCGCCAGAGCATAAATAAAATCTAGTTGTAAACGCCCCTATGAGAACAGTGAGAAGCAGACAGGCCCCCAGACGTGGATCATCTTAGAACACATCTAAGATAGTACTGAGGTGTACGACACTGGTCGTAAAGGAAGTCCAGTGGACTTGTTCACCTCCAAAACAAATGGCAACAATAATCATTCCTTGCCAAGTGTAGTAGCCACTACAAGACAACTAGTAAAATGCTCTAATCATGTATTCCTGTAGGATAACATTTCAGAATAAATCGGTAGGACAACTGGTCCCCTTGAGTACCAGTACCAACACCACAGTCAATCCAGCAACACTCAGTAAGAGGATTAGTAACCTCACAAGTTAAATTGCTATTGATAATAGCGACATAGGAGTCACTCAGAGTGCAACACAGGGAAGGGAATCTCCAKTGCACTCTTCCAGTGGTTAACACACATGCCACTAATAAGTAGAACCCTCTGTTCAGGAGAAAAGTTATTAGAAGTCATGAACCATGATCACACCGCATACGACTGGTTCTGTGCTTAGAGAGTACTTCTGTCGTGAGGTTAGCTCCTCCATGGATAACATAGCTATGAAGTAGACTTCTTAATACCTACCGCCACTACCATAGTGAAAGACAGTGACTGGTAGTAAAACCACTACAGACTCCCTCGACACCAATTCTGACTGACCTCCAGGCATTGACCTGAAAATTACCTGACTACGTCAGACTCATTCTGAACAAGTTGTAATCTGCCAGTATACTTGGTTTTCTTCCCTTGACATGTGCGCTTGTGTAAGCATAAACGCACATGCACAACGGAACATCCAATTAGGATTTATCTTTTTATGGCTGCAGGGGCAGTATTGAGTAGCTTGGATGAAAGGTGCCCATTTCAAACGACCTCGTACTCAATTCTTGCTCGTACTATATGCATATTATTATTACTATTGGATAGAAAACACTCTCAAGTTTCTAAAACCGTTTGAATTATATCTGTGGGTAAAACAGAACTCATTTTGCAGCAAACTTCGAGGCTCTGTTCCAGGGCCTCCCTAATCATTTGCTTGAAATCTATTAGTATACATGCACTTCATACGCCTTCCACTAGATGTCAATAGGCTGTGAGAGGTGAAATGGAGTGTATAGCTATTTCTATGGTCAAAAGAGAGAGCTTGGAATGACATGACCCCAAATTCCTTTGTTCAGGAAGACGCAGGAAGTACATGAAAAGCTTTTGTTATAGACGGCTAATATCTCCGGCTTTGATTTTATTTGATAAATGTGACAATATCATTGTAAAGTATGTTTTTTCAATATAGTTTTATCAGATTATTGAAATTTTTTCGGGAGTTTTGGCGTGTTGCGTTTGTTCACGATGGACAGCTTCGCGCCACTTGGCAAGTTTTGCTTGCTAATTCGAGAGGGAAAAAGGACATTCTCAAACCAAACAACGATTGTTCTGGACGAAGGACCCCTTGTGCAAGATTCTGATGGAAGCTCAACAAAATTAGGACCCATTTATGATGTTATTTCCTATTTCTGTCGAAAATGTGTTGTTGTGTTTTCCGCCTTGATTTTTGGCGCTGTCTCGCTATAACGTAAGCTGCATCTCGTACTAAAGTTATTTTTAGAATTGCATTAATGCGATTGCATTATTAAGAACTAGTGTATCTATCATTTGCTGTACAACAAGTATTTTTTAGTAACGTTTATGATTAGTTATTTGGTCAGAATAGGTGAGTGTCAGAAATATATCCGGAGATTCTGGAAAATATTTGCTACGTTTTCACAATGTATAACCACGGATTTCAGATCTAAATATGCACATTTTCGAACAAACCATATATGTATTGTGTAATATGATGTTATAGGACTGTCATCTGATGAAGTTTATGAAGGTTAGTGAAATAATTAATATCTTTTGCTGGTTTTGTCGCTATCGCTACTGTTGCCTTGAATCAATGTAGTTGTGTGGTTGGCTATTGTAGTAAGCTAATATAATGCTATATTGTGTTTTCGCTGTAAAACACTTAAAGAATCGGAAATATTGGCTGGATTCACAAGATGTTTGTCTTTCATTTGCTGTACACCATGTATTTTTCATAAATGTTTTATGATGAGTATTTAGGTATTTCACGTTGGTCTCTGTAATTACTCTGGCTGCTTCGGTGCTATTTGTGATGGTAGCTGCAATGTAAAACTATGATTTATACCTCAAATATGCAAATTTTTCGAACAAAACAGATTTATTGTATAACATGTTATAAGACTGTCATCTGATGAAGTTGTTTCTTGGTTAGTTTGGTTGGTTCTTGGTTAGTTTGGTTGGTTTTGTGCAAGCTACCTGTGCTGTGAAAAATGTATGAGCTTTTTTGTATTTGGTGGTGAGCTAACATAAATATACGTGGTGTTTTCGCTGTAAAACATTAAAAAAATCGGACATGTTGGCTGGATTCACAAGATGTTTATCTTTCATTTGCTGTATTGGACTTGTTAATGTGTGAAAGTTAAATATTTAAAAAATATATCTTTTGAATTTTGCGCCCTGCACTTGGACTGGCTGTTGTCATATGTGTACCGACACCGGGCTTGCAGCCATAAGAAGTTTTAAGCTAGGATCACTTAAGGGTGTGAGCAAAATACCAGCCTTAGTAAAGTTGAACATTTATTTTGAGGCCTTTGACTCTACAGCTACAGTACTCACCAGTTTTCTTCCCAGAATTCCATAGGTCATCCCTGTAGACTGCCCAAAACTAGTGCCTTACAGCTGTAGACTTATCATGTAGTTATCAACTTAGGATAGCACCCTAAGCAACACCCCGCAAATTAGGAAAGCCCTAGATATGACATTAGACAATGCCATGGACGTAGATAGAATACAGTCCAATTAGATGATTAAGGTGGCATAACTATATTTTATTTTGTTTATGCTTTCATTTAATTTTGTTACGTTTTCTTCGGCACRTAGAAAGTGATAGAGCCATAAACAACTTCCCCATACAACCATCAGTTAGTGCCACAACGTCGCTCATTTGGGAGGAAATGTAATGATACATTTCATGAGTGTGTGTGCGTGCGTTGTTAACATCTGCCTAAGTTACTGCCCAGATCTTCCAGTCAGGATGACCAGACGACGGGACTGCAACAGCGATCACCAACTGGACATCTGCTGCCCAGCCTTGGGGAAGACTTCTTCATTTGCAGAAAGCCTACCTGGGTCGACCACCAGAGGGGGACCACAATGATGGTCCACAACCAGGACAACCCACGGTAATTTTTATGTTGGTTTGCAACGTGCAGGTTAATCGCACGATTGAACTCAACATGGGGGGACTGTCATGACGTTGGCCTGAGGGGGAGGTTTATGACCCCCATAAATACCTTTCCCCTTTTCCTCTCTCTACTCTACCGATGTGACTATTGAACATCACTTTGTTAACATTGAGAGAGAGTCTGGTGACATCAAAAGATGGGAAACGGAACTATATTTCGGTAATTCAACCAGTTGAAAATATGCGTTGTGACTTAATGAATATGATGTCAGTTCAGTTGGCGTCTGAGGCATGATTAATGATGATAGGACGACATAAACTGTATCTTGGAAAATCTACACATTCTAGTTATCAGACTCACATGTAATTGTTGTGCAATTTAAATGTTTAAATATGAAACTATTTGTGAAAAGATCAAATGTAATTTTTAGCTCCTAAATGAGAGAATTGGTTTTCATGAGTGAACTATGCTCAACTCAGTGGCCCCGCCCATGTGAACAGACATTGGGTGTAAACTATGAAACACGGCCCTCTCTCCCAATCCTATATAAGCCCCTTGACGAAAATGTAACTTTCTGTTCCGAGGACATTAGGGCGACGGTCCTACGTTAAAAGGGCTCAGATAACCTAACGAAATCAGCATCAAATTTCAACCTGAAGATGATGGTCAACACGCCGAAAGGATGAATTTTGACTATACCAGCCAGAATATAGCATGAGCTTAAAAGTATGGCAACTTGGTATGAACTTTGAACTCTTATTCACTCCGAAAGTGATACCTCCTAGCCGTTGAGTTAGCAGCAGTCGCTGTAAACGTGGGCTAGTAAAGGACGGACGACGTATTCAGTTTAACACACACAACGATACTACAACGTATCCAGTTTACCACCGGAGACATTCGTCAAAGGACAAACCGGCCTTCCATCGACGACTAATCTACCGAAGCGCAGTTCAGAGTAAATATTTATTGCATTCTCCTTTTTCAAATGGTCGGTAATTTAGAATGCATAAGATACTGTATTTACGATAGCATAGCTTCTCCCTTTGTTCCTCATTCTTCCCGCTCTTTCACTCACACCCCCCCTTTTCTTTGTGTAACCAGCCGCTATATCGGCTCCGTTCACCAGGTCCATCAATGTATGATTCATTCTGTGTATATGTAATTCTGTGTGATTAGTTAGGTATTTAGTAAATAAATAATTAAACCAAATTTTGTATTGCTGATTCAACTTGTTAGCCAGGGTTCGTGAAGATAACCAAGAATTTACAACTTTCAGATGAGACTAAATGTGGTGAAGATTAAATATTGACTGCTACTTACGTTAAAGATTACCAGATCTTTAAGAGTTTATTCGGAAGATAACAGCTCTATAAACATTATTTCGTGGTGSRCCGACTTTCTAGTTAATTATTTACCTGATTAGCTTAATCAGSTAATAATAATTACAGAGAAATGATTTCATAGAATAGCATGTCATATCACTTAAGCCAAAGACACGACAACTGTCTGTCCATGTGTCATTGTAAACATTCATAGGCTAGGTTGTAGCAACTTCATGACGGGTATAGGGACAATTTGAGTATCATGTAGTATCCTAAACCTATCGCTGTTACATTGAACTGGGTGAATGGAATATGAATGACAGTCATCCAATATACTGTAATAGAAATAAGGCCATGTTCATTAAAAAATATATATATTTCTCCCTCTTCTTAAACGGCACTGACTACCACTGATTAATTCCTCAGTGTCTGTTGGAAAGCAGACTGAACCAGGTTTTTCTTCTAGGATTTTGTCTGTGCTTAGCTCTATTCCGTTTCTTTTTTACCTGAAAAACTCCCTTAACGATTAAAAGCATACCCATAACGTGATGCAGCCACCACTATGCTTGAAAATATGGTGGTACTCAGTAATGTGTTGTATTGTATTTGCTCCAAATATAACACTTTGTATTAAGGACAAAAAGTTAATTGAGTTTCCACATTTTTTGCAGCATTACTTTMGTGCCGTGTTGCAAACAGGATGCATTTTTTGGAATATGTGCATGCTGTACAAGCTTAATTATTTTCACTCTGTCATTTAGGTTAGTATTTTGGAGTAACTACAATATTGTTGATCCAGCCTCAGTTTTCTCCTATCACAACCATTAAACTCTAACTGTTTTTAAAATCACCATTGGCCTCATTGTGAAATCCCTGAGCAGTTCCCTTCCTCTCCGGCAACTGAGTTAGGAAGGACGCCTGTATCTTTGTAGTGACTGGGTGTATTCATACACCATCCAAAGTGTAATTAATAACTTCACCATGCTCAAAGGGATATTCAATATCTGCTTTTTATTTTTTCCCATCAACAAATAGGTGCCCTTCTTTGCAAGGCATTGGAAAACCTCTCTGGTCTTTGCGGTTGAATCTGTGTTTGAAATTCACTGCTCGACTTAGGGACATTACAGATAATTGTATGTGTGTGGTACAGAGATGAGGTAGTCATTCAAAAATCATGTTAAACACTATTATTACAACTTAGTATGCAACTTAGTATGTGACTTGTTAAGGAAATTTTGAACTGCTGAACTTATTTTGAATAGTCATAACAAAGGGGGTCAATGCTTATTTACTCAAAACTTTTCAACTATAAATGTTTTATTCATTTGTAACATTACTGGAACAACCATTTCAGTAAYGGGTGCAAAACATCGAACTAACTGATTGAATTAATTAGAAAATATATGTTATTTATATTTATGCAGTATAAGATTAATCAATCAATCAATGTACTTACAAAAACAATTCCGTTAAATAATCAACCTGCAGTAGAGCATGCTGGGAAATACAATGATGATAATAATTTATTTATATAGCCCTTCTTACATCAGCTGATWTCTCAAAGTGCTGTACAGAAACCCAGCCTAAAACCCCAAACAGCAAGCAATGCAGGTGTAGAAGCACGGTGGCTAGGAAAAACTCCCTAGAAAGGCCAAAACATAGGAAGAAACCTAGAGAGGAACCAGGCTATGAGGGGTGGCCAGTTCTCTTCTGGCTGTGCCAGGTGGAGATTATAACAGAACATGGCCAAGATGTTCAAATGTTCATAAATGACCAGCATGGTCAAACAATAATAATCACAGTAGTTGTCGAGGGTGCAGCAAGTCAGCACCTCAGGAGTAAATGTCAGTTGGCTTTTCATAGCCGATCATTAAGAGTATCTCTACCGCTACTGCTGTCTCTAGAGAGTTGAAAACAGCAGGTCTGGGACAGGTAGCACGTTCGGTGAACAGGTCAGAGTTCCATAGCCGCAGGCAGAACAGTTGAAACTGGAGCAGCAGCACGGCCAGGTGGACTGGGGACAGCAAGGAGTCATCATGCCAGGTAGTCCTGAGGCATGGTCCTAGGGCTCAGGTCCTCCGAGAGAGAGAAAGAAAGAGAGAAAGAGAGAATTAGAGAGAGCATACTTAAATTCACACAGGACAAGACAGGAGACAGGAGAAGTACTCCAGATATAACAGACTGACCCTAGCCCCCCGACACAAACTACTGCAGCATACATACTGGATGCTGAGACAGGAGGGGTCAGGAGACACTGTGGCCCCATCCGATGATACCCCCGGACAGGGCCAAACAGGAAGGATATAACCCCACCCACTTTGCCAAAGCACAGCCCCCACACCACTAGAGGGATATCTTCAACCACCAACTTACCATCCTGAGACAAGGCCGAGTATAGCCCACAAAGATCTCCGCCACGGCACAACCCAAGGGGGGGCGCCAACCCAGACAGGAAGATTACGTCACGTTTAGGGTACTTTCCCTGTCACGTTTCTGACCTTATTTCCTTTGTTTAGTCTTTATTTTGCTGGTCAGGACGTGAGCTGGGTGGGTATTATCTATGTTGTCTGTTTCTATGTGGGGTTTCTTGTTTGGCCTGATATGGTTCTCAATCAGAGGCAGGTGTTAGTCATTGTCTCTGATTGGGAACCATATTTAGGTAGCCTGTTTTGTAGTGTGTTTTGGTGGGTGATTGTTCCTGTTCGTGTGTTCATCTGGTCTGTGTTCACTAGTTCGGGACTGTAGCGTCTTCGGTTCTTTCTGTCAGTTTGTTGTTTTTGTTCGTTGTTTAAGTAGCCTATTAAAATATGGATTATCATCAGGCTGCAGTTTGGTCCTCCTCTCTTTCACCCGAAGACAGCCGTTACATCCCCAGCAACAAAGCCGTTAGTTCCTTTTACATGGCAAAAATTCATAACTGTACATTGTGGTGGGTTTTAAGGGTATTGAGGGTACACAAAATGTGTTTGTACCCTGGGAAACAGAAATGAGAATGAGAGTGTGATGATTATACCATTATATTCAAAACATAGGGTACTAAAATAGACCATTATTCTCTTTATCCACACATATATCCTAAAAGGTACCGAACAGTACAATCTGAGATCATATGTGTACCTCTGAAGGTACATTATGTGTATTTTGATATTATTGTACCCCAGGGAAAATACGATACCCTGCACACGCACACAGAACATACAGGTGATTMTTTTATCAAAGAGCAATGTGAGTACAGTAGCTATGCTGCTTCACGTATAGAATGGATGATATTAGACTATATCACACACCAGCGGTGACCCGTCTTTCAGGGCCCCACATTTTTWGAAAAAAAAGGTTTAATGCGTATCACATATCAGTTTGTCAACAATGTAAAAATATATATATAATTTAGTTAATAAAGCCTCATACAAACATAGTCTCTTTTTTGTTTTCTTGAGTAAGGCAGCCCCAAAATGCAGGTGTTTCAGCCTAGCTCAGTGCYTTCTGTGGTGGTGGTGGGGCAGCCAGCGGATAATAAGGAGCGTAGGAGCTGGTAATGTTCTCCAGTTGCGCCATGATTGGCTCAGTGTTCTGTCACTCATGGGGACACTACGTCACCTCCAAATCTAAGGGTAGAGCTTGAAAATTCAAGCCCCTTCCTTGGGTGCTGCCATAGAGTTCCATTAGAAGTGCCCATCCAAGAAGGTTCAATGTCATTGACCACAGATAAAATGACGTCAAATCACATTATATCTACAGTTGCTTTGATTTGACTTTCAAAATCTTAGCTAGCAGTCATCATCATGAATCAAGTCGACAATCTGGCAAATTATTTTTAATCCTAGTCATATGAAGATAAATAATGAAGAGAAATGATAGATAAAACGTACAACTGGAAACTCGGGAAAAAATGAGTTACGACTGGGTATATACACGTTGTGAACTGTCATCCAACTCGGAATTGTAAGTCGGGAACTCTGGCCTCTTTCTAGAGCTACTACCTTAAGATCACTGACATCATCACGATTCAACCTTGTTTTTTTCAGAGTTCTCAGTTGTCTTGAAAGCACCATATATCCAGAGAATGCCAGACTTTGATGACAAAGTTTTTTATTTTAATTTAATTTAAATTTTATCCCCTTTTCTCCCCAATTTTCGTGGTATCCAATCGCTAGTAATTACTATCTTGTCTCATCGCTACAACTCCCGTACGGGCTCGGGAGAGACGAAGGTCGAAAGCAATGCGTCCTCCGAAGCACAACCCAACCAAGCCGCACTGCTTCTTAACACAGCGCGCCTCCAACCCGGAAGCCAGCCGCACCAATGTGTCGGAGGAAACACCGTGCACCTGGCCCCCTTGGTTAGCGCGCACTGCGCCCGGCCCGCCACAGGAGTTGCTGGAGCGCGATGAGACAAGGATATCCCTACCGGCCA
Organism: Salvelinus sp. IW2-2015; assembly: GCF_002910315.2. NCBI lineage: Eukaryota > Metazoa > Chordata > Actinopteri > Salmoniformes > Salmonidae > Salvelinus > Salvelinus sp. IW2-2015. The sequence goes on from NC_036866.1 coordinate 27,322,991, forward strand.
AACCCTCCCTAACCCGGACGACGCTATGCCAATTGTGCGTCGCCCCACGGACCTCCCGGTCGCGGCCGGCTGCGACAGAGCCTGGGCGCGAACCCAGAGACTCTGGTGGCGATGCAGTGCCCTAGACCACTGCGCCACCCGGGAGGCCCTTTGATGACAAAGTTTGATGACACAATTTGCCCATGAACGACCGCTGTGCCACCTTCCTGTTTAAGTGAACACAGCACAATGAGGTGACTCCAAAAATGTCTTGTATGCTGCTGCATAAATGATGTTATATGCCAGGGAGTTAACCTGTCTGACTCTGGGGTTCCGCTAGCGGAACTCCTCCCACATTCCACTGAAAAGCCAGAGCGCGAAATTCAAAATATATTTTTTAGAAATATTTAACTTTCACACATTAACAAGTCCAATACAGCAAATGAAAGATACACATCTTGTGAATCCAGCCAACATGTCCGATTTTTAAAATGTTTTACAGCGAAAACACCACGTATATTTATGTTAGCTCACCACCAAATACAAAAAAGGACAGACATTTTTCACAGCACAGGTAGCATGCACAAAGCCAACCTAACTAACCTAGAACCAACCAAACTAACCAAGAAACAACTTCATCAGATGACAGTCCTATAACATGTTACACAATAAATCTTTTGTTCGAAAAATTTGCGATATTTGAGGTATAAATCATAGTTTTACAATGCAGCTAACATCACAGCTACCGTCAAAAATAGCACCGAAGCAGCCAGAGTAATTATAGAGACCAACGTGAATAGCTATATACTCATCATAAAACATTTCTGAAAATCGATGGTGTACAGCAAATTAAAGACAAACATCTTGTGAATCCAGGCCAATATTTCAGTTTCTAAGTGTTTTACAGCGAAAACACAATATAGCATTATATTAGCTTACTACAATAGCCTACCACCTACCGCATTCATTCATCAAGGCACGTTAGCATAGCAATAGGCACGTTAGCGTTAGCGAATAAACCAGCAAAAGATATTAAATTTCACTAACCTTCATAACCTTCCTCAGAAGACAGTCCTATAACATCAAGTTATACATACACTTATGTTTTGTTCGAAAATGTGCATATTTAGAGCTGAAATCAGTGGTTACACAATATGCTAACGTAGCAGCTTTTTCCCGAATGCAGATATTTCTATTAGACTCTCACCTATTCTGACCAAATAGCTATTCAAACATTACAAAAAATACATGTTGTATAGGAAACGATAGATTCATTATCTTAATGCAATCGCAGTGTTAGAATTCTAAAAAATATCTCATTACGCATAAGGCTTAGTTATGGTAAGTGAAAGCCCAAAACCTGAACGCAAAAATAATAGTACACAGTTCGACAGATATATGAAATTGCATCCCAAAATGGGTTCTACCTTTGGTGATTTCCATCAGAATGTTGTACAAGGGGTCCTTTGTCCAGAACCGTCTTTGTTTGGTATCAGAACTTTGTTTTTCCCTCTTGAATTAGCAAGCACACTGGCCAAGTGGCGCGAAGCTATCCTTCCTGAACATATGCAGACAAAGCAAAACGCCTAACGTCCCGAAAAAAATTCAAATATCTAATAAAACTATATTGAAAAAACATACTTTACGATGATATTGTGACATGTATCAAATAAAATCAACGCAGGAGATAGTATTCGCCCATAACGACAGCATAACGACAGCTGCATGCGCCTTGCAGAAAACAGAAAATGGGGGACACGTTGTTCCAAGAGGATGTATTCCACCTCAGAACAAGATAATCAACTAATTTCTCCTCTCACTTCCTCTTGACATCTAGGGGAAGGTGTATGACGTGCACGTATAGTCATACGTATCATGCCCATTTATAGGCAGGTCCTTGAACAGAACATAGATTTCAGACTTTCCACTTCCTGGTCACAAAGTGTGCTGCCAAATGAGTTCTGTATTACCCACAGACAAAATTCAAACGGTCTTAGAAACTAGAGAGTGTTTTCTATCCAATAGTAATAATAATATGCATATTGTACGAGCAAGAATTGAGTACGAGGCCGTTTAAATTGGGCACGATTTTCCCCCAAAGTGAAAACAGCACCCCCTGTCCTCATCAGGATATGTATACTGTAGCTAAGAAAGTAATACTAAGTGTATGTTGTGTAGTAAGCTGTTAGTAGCTCATGTGCCTCACCCTAATAATTTGGCCTATTTTCACCCCTTAATTTTGCCTACTGCTCTGACTTGGTGGTGCACGTGACATGTAGCCTATAACCTGTTTTAGAGAAATGTGATCATCAAATATTGTAAGAGCTTTCATTGTCTGCTTATTTGCCCCCTTTATTTGTCCTACGGCTCTGACTTTGTGTACAGGGAGAACACTGTAACAACGGCCCGCGTTCTGAATTCTGTCGCTGTACATTTCAAGAGTGCTGAACAAAATAGTTATATTGACTACGTCAAATCAAAATTACGGATAGCCTCTTATCCCCTTATGCCATAGTTTTTACATCTCAATTGTCAGTAGAAACCACATTTGTTTAAGAAAGTCAGCCATATCAGCTATGTTTTTTTTAAAGGCAGTAAATGAGTCTGAATGAACTGTTTCGCTGACAGACAAGGCTTCGCTGATAGCCAGGTGTAGCAGTGATAAGGTGTTGGGACTCTGCTGTTGGGACAGCTTTATGTAAGCCCTAACAGTTTGTGGTCATCGTTTGTCACTGTTATAGTGCACTTAATGCAATGTTTAGTGTTGTGTAGTGTCTTAGCATCTCCCCCAATTTTTTTGTGTTTGCCCCATCAAGATTTACATGCTAAAATCGCCACTGTCACACACACACACACACTCAAGCACACCTACTCAGCGGGTAGGAGCAAGTGAAGGTGATATTAGAGTATAACTGCCAGATGAAAGCCACACCAGAAAGTGATACTGTTCTTTGGCATTGTCTGCTGTACGTATGTGGCTCAACACATACAGTGCCTTCAGAATGTATTCACACCCCTTGCCTTTTTCCAAGTTTTATTGTGTGACACCCTGAATATAAAATTGATAAAATTGAGATTTAGTGTCACAGATTTACACATAATACCCCATAATGTCAAAGTGGAATTTTGTTTTTAGAAATGTTTACAAATACATAAAACATTAGAAGATGAAATGTCTTGAGTCAAAAAGCATTCAACCACTTTGTTATGGCAAGCCTAAAAATGGTCTTAACAAATCATATAGTAAGTTGCATAGATAGTGGTTAATAACATGATTTTTGAAAGACTATCCGAACTCTCCGAACATGCAATTATGTGTAAGGTCCCTCAGTCGAGTYGTGAATTTTAAGCACAGATTCAACCACAAAAACAAGGGATGTTTTCAATGCCTCACAAAGAAGGGCATTGATTGGTAGATTGATATTGACACTGAATATCCCTTTGAGCATGGTGACTTTATTAATTACTGTAGGCTTTGGATGGTGTATCAATACATCCAGTTACTACAAAGATAAAAGTGTCCTTCCTAACTCCTAGGAAGAAAACTGTTCAGGGATTTCACCATTAGGCCATTAGTGATTTGAAAAACAGTTAGAGTGTAGTGGCTGTGATAAGAGACAACTGAGGATGGATCAACAACATTGTAGTTACTCCAAAATACTAACCTAAATGACAGAGTGAAAAGGCCGAAGCCTGTGCAGAATTAAACAAATATTCCAAAACATGCATCATGTTTGCAACAAGGCACTAAACATTTTGTCCTGAATACAAAGTGTTATGTTTGGAGCAAATCTAACAAAACACATCACCGGGTATTTTCAAGCATGATCGTGTCTGCATCATGTTATGGGTGTACTTGTCATTGGCAAGGATTGGGGAGTTTTTCAGGATAAAACTAAATGGAATGTTGCTATGCACTGACAAAAATCATGGAGGAAAACAATGGGAGACAAATTCACCTTTCAGCAGGATGATAACACCAAAACACAAGGCCAAATCTACATTAGAGTTGGTTACCAAGATGACATTGTCTAGTCATGTGAGAGGGATAGGTCTAGACTTTAGTTAAAGTTTTGCCTTAAATCTGCTTGAAAATCTATTGTAAGTCTTGAAATGTCTGTCTAGCAATGACCAACAACCAACTTAAAGCTTCAGGAATTTAAAAAATAATAATGGGTAAATATTGCACAATCCACAATCCAAGCTCTTAGACTCTAAGAGCTTGGATTGTGGATTGTGCAATATTTACCCATTATTATTTTTTAAATTCCTGAAGCTTTAAGTTGGTTGTTGGTCATTGCTAGACAGACATTTCAAGACTTGCAATAGATTTTCAAGCAGATTTAAGGCAAAACTTTAACTAGAGTCTAGACCTATCCCTCTCACATAACTAGACCAGAACCACGAACCATTCATCAAACACACCAGAAGAGGTGTGGAAGAAGGACCAAAGATCCAGATCCAGCACCTGCACCAGCCCCAGTTCCCGGTTCCTGGTTCCCGTTTCCATTTTTTCCCCCAGTTTTCAGCCCTCGTCCCAGCACCAACATCAGCACCAACCCAGTTTTCTCCCGGTCCCTGCTCCAACACCAGCAACAACCCTGGACACAGCACCGACCAACCACAACTGCCACCTCCATCCAGCAACTGCCAGCCCATAACCCACCGCTTCCCACCCCATGACAAAGACACTGACACATTGTGGACTTACTGACTAACGGACTGACGGACTGATTGACTGATTCTCCTGATTCTTTAGTTTTTGATTGATTAATTTTGTTTTTGATTTTGTTTGATTAGATTACTATTGGTTTGTCTAATTCTAATTTTAATTATTGTTTGAATTGTTTATTATTTTTATTTAAATGAATGATACAATTTTATCATTTTACATGTAAAGAATTTAGGAAAAACCTAATAAAATGTACTTTATGACGATACATATCTCATAAGGCTTTATTTTGAGGCCTAGCTTTACCCTAATACAGTGGCTTGAAACTCATGGTTTAAAGGCAGCATCAGGCCTGCAAGTAGAGTTGCAAAATTCCAGTAACATTACATTTAAAAAAATCCAGGTTGGAGGATATCCAGGAATCTTCCAACTGGGATTTCTGGAAAACCTGCGTAATTAATCAGAATTTTTGTAACCCTACCTACAACTCACATTATGCTTGCTTGCAAAGTGATGTGTAAATCTTAGTGATGTTACATTTGATACCAGAGCTCCGGGGCATGAGTCGAAATCACTAAGCAGCTAACTTCGAAGCATTGTGCCGATGTGTGCATTACTTTATCAGAAGTACGTCATCAATGACGTCCAAAACTTTGTTTGATCAAGTGCTTTTTCAAACCATATGTGAGATCACACCGATTTTGCGTGGTTCCGGTGCTTTCTTCAATTCAAAGCTGCTTTCAAATACCGACCTCTACTGGACACTGTACTTACAAATATAGTTAAGATTATGTACATGTAGTTTCACCAGACAAGTAGCATAGCAGGTAGAATAGGGATCTGATAATCACACAGGGGCATTTATTGCTTACCATAAGATGTCAACAATGTGCATTGTGAACTGATAATGAAGTAATCAACATTTTTTCTGCACAATTTGGTAAAAGCTCAGAAGCCTCAGTCAGAAAGACTCGGTTTCCCATCACTAGTAATTCCTATTGGAATCCAGCCAGAGTTAGGCTATCCAACAGTTGGACTTTTTATTATCCCTCAACCTSCATTAATAATGACTACCAGGGTTAGGAAGTGTGAGTAGACTACTCAAGCCATTTAAACTGGGAACACCATTTCAGTAACGGGTGCAAAAAAAAATACTAGTTTAGAAAAATACTATTTATCTTTGTGTAGCATAGGATTAATCAATCGATCACTCATGTACATGTAAAAACACAGATATTAAAAACAATTCCAAAACATCTACCTGCAGAGTTTCAGCAGTCAGTCCTGAGGTAGCTAGCCTGAAACCTTGGGCAGCTTCTTTTACACCTCTTCAATTATATACAGCCTGTTGTCTAGAGTCTAGACCTGACCACTGAGCTACGGCTGACTCCTGTCACTCTCCTCAGCATACAGCTACAACAGTCAATGCACCACTAATGAGTCTGTTCTGTCAAACATTAGGGATGGATCGAAATTGACAGAATGCTTACCTGGAGGAAAATGGGGGAGGGTCATGCTTTTTCAATTTCAGTGGAGGGGAGTGTTTAGTACTTTATCTAGTCCAGGGGAGGGTCATGTCATTTGTAAATGATGACATTTTAAAGATTTCACAGTGTTTTAGAATTAGTTACTTATTAGGCTATATATCGGTGTGTGCCAGATGCTGCCCCTCATCTCCGATTCTCCGCTGGGCGCGCAATATCAAATGCGCCTATAGGCTATTTAGTGTGGTGTCAATCAAACAATGCATAGGCTATAGGCTCCAGGCTACAAAGTGCATGCTCAGAGAAGCACAGACCAAAGTTACATAAGATATCTGCTGTGATGTTGAAATAAAACTAGGCTGCACTACACACTGCAATGGATAGTCCAACTCTGAGCCCTGGCCTGCTCTGCTCTTGCTGATAAAAAAATGTAATAATGTTTTTGTGTGATGCCTAACCAATGACTGTGCTGTGTAGGCCTACGGTGGCAGTTCAAGAAGAGAGTCAAAGACCTATGTTCTGTTTAGTTTGAGAAATAGAGCGCGAAGATGAGAAGGCGGACCGGGGGTAAACTTTGATAGCTTGCTACTACTATAATTGATTTGATTAAACACAATATGTTTCTTGCCTATGATGTAATTATCAGAGTTACTGACCTCACAATAAGCCAGGTTCGAGTAACTTACATTGTGGTGCTGAAACTTGAAGCCAGCAGCTTAAATCGGAAATGGACAGCTCATGGTGCTGAAAGTAGGCAAATTTAAGGAGGCAAAATTCATTTCAACTGTCTTCATTTCAATTAGACTTTACTAACAACAACAGTGCTTTGTGTTGGAGCCTATTTCTTCCTATGAAATAATAAGTGACGATTTTAGCATGTAAACTTGGTGGGGGAAAAAAATAGTGGGATGCAAAGCCACTACACAACACAACACTAAACAATACATTAATATAACTATAACGGTGACAAACGGTGCCCACAAACTGTTAGGGCCTACATAAAGCTGTCCCAACAGCAGTCCCAACATCTTACCATTTCTACACCTGGCTATCAGAGGAGCCTTGTCTGGCAGCGAAACAGTTAATTCAGACTCATTTACTGTCTTTTTAAAAAACATAGCTGATGTGGCTGACTTGCTTAAACAAATGTGTCTTCTAATGACAATTGAGATGTACTAACTATGGAATACGGGGACGACAAGCGTATAAGAGGCAATCCGTAATTTCGATTAAGACATTATTGAGCGAGCTAGGACGGAAGTAGTCAATATAACTATTTGTTTAGCACTTTTGAAATGTACAGTGACAGAATTCAGAACATGGGCCGTTCTTACAGTGTTCTCCCTGTACACAAAGTCAGAACCGTAGGATAAATAAAGGGGGCTTATAAGCAGACAATGAAAGCTCTTACAAAATTTGATGATTACATTTCAGAACAGTAGGCGAAATTAAGAGGGGTAAATAGACAAAATAATTAGGGTGAGAAACATGGGCTACTAACAACACAACATACACTTAGTATTACTTTCTTAGCTACAGTATACATATCTCCCTGGCATATTACAGAATTTATGCAGCAGCATACAAGACATTTTTGGAGTCACATTGTTGTGCTGTGCTCACTTGAACAGGAAGGTGGCATGGCGATCCTTCATGGGCAAGTTTTGTCATCCAAATCCGGGATTCTCTGGATTTATGGTGCCTTCAAGACAACTAAGAACTCGGAAAAAAGCAAGGTTGAATCATTGATCTTCGTGTCCTAGCGCTAGAAAGAGACCAGAGTTCCTGATTTACAATTCCGAGTTGGATGACCGTTCAAAACATATTTCCCAATCGGAGCTTTTTTCCGGAATTCCCAGTTGTYTTGAACTCACCGAAGTCAAGTTTTCACAGTTCTGAGTTAACAGTTGTTTTGAGTGCGGCACAAATCATGCTCTATTGACATTATGGCCAATGTTGAATGTTTATCATCTAAAACTTGGAAAAGAGACACTTAAACCCAGATTTGGGACCACACAGCCACTCCACTGAATAGCAGGCTAGTGATTGCTTTGCAATGCTGGCAGTTAGCCACTGTCACTGATTCCTCCCAAACCACTTATTGTTGAATTTGCGATWTCCAACTTGTAGTCTAATGTTTATGTCCAATGGCCGATGAGCACCGATACATTTTATCTATCATTTATTTTCATTATTTATCTTCATATGACAAGGATTAAAAAGGATTTGCCAGTAGATTGTCAACTTGATTCATGATGATGACTGCAAGCTAAAATTTGAAAGTATGACGTTGACATGATCAGTCCAATCAAAGCTACTGTAGATATAACGTGAATTGACGTCATTTTATCTGTTGCCAATGACATTGAGCCTTCTTGGATGGGCACTTCTAATGTAACTCTATGGCAGCACCCAAGGGGCTTGAATTTTCGAGGTCTCAGTGTTCTCCCACCAGTGACAGAACACTGAGCTAATCATGGCGCAACTAGAGAACATTAGCAACACCTATGCTTCGTATTTTCCATTGGCTGCCCCACCACCACAGAAMTTACTGAGCTAGGCTGAAACACCTTCATTTTGGAGCTGCTTACTCAAGAAAGCAAAAAAGAAACTGTGTTAGTATTCGGCTTTMTTAACTCAATTATTATTATTTTTTAATTCCATTGTTTGCAAACTGATATGTGACACATATTGATGCCAATATAATATGCAATTTTTTACTTTTTTTAGCAAAAACTGTGTGGCTCAAAACAGAGCCCCACCTGCCCTGAATGACGGGTCACCACTGCCTGTACACATTTGTCTGTAAATTCCTCCACCCACCATGCATTCTTTCAATAGCTTACCTCCCTGTCAGTGAAGGGCTGTTGAGTCAAGACTCGAATTGAGKGGGTATGAGAGGGTATGACATAGRCCTACCTTTTATTAAGGAACAAGGCAAAAAGCACAGACCCACCCCTTGTCAGCTTAAGATTTCGAAGAAAATAAAAGGCATCCGATTATAAAAATGTATCTATAACAGAGCTTTGGTCCGCGATGTATTATACTAGAAACAAGCTGTAAAATACGTGGAAAAGACATGACTCTGATGCATATGGGGATGTCATTGCTTCGTTTATTTGACGAAGAAGCTGAGCTACAAACTTCTACAGCCGATGAGACAAAAAGTAACTTTGCATGGGAAGTAATCTAATTATGTCATTATCAATTGATTAAGCTATTAACTTTCTGTACAATAGATGATGTTTAAACCCAGACAGCACTTGGAGAAACGTCGGTAGGCCTATTCTGTCTGGGGTGGAAAGGTAGGCCTAACTTTTGAAAGTACCATTCCCAGAATCCTAATGGCTCTCAGATGTAATTATTTGTCAACAGGGACAGTTTCGTTGCAAACAAGACACACTGATTTGGCATTGGAGAAATATGATAAGATACACAAACATATAGGCAAATCTCTCTGTCCATTTTTTGCCTGTAATTTTGGAATTTTTTTGGTATAAAAAATATTCTSCTAATATGTAAAATCAAATCAAATCAAATCAAATTTTATTTGTCACATACACATGGTTAGCAGATGTTAATGCGAGTGTAGCAAAATGCTTGTGCTTCTAGTTTCCGACAATGCAGTAATAACCAAYGAGTAATCTAACCTAACAATTCCACAGCTACTACCTTATACACACAAGTGTAAAGGGATAAAGAATATGTACATAAAGATATATGAATGAGTGATGGTACAGAACAGCATAGGCAAGATGCAGTAGATGGTATAGAGTACAGTATATACGTATGAGATGAGTAATGTAGGGTATGTAAACATAAAAGTGGCATAGTTTAAAGTGGCTAGTGATACATGTATTACATAAAGATGGCAAGATGCAGTAGATGATATAGAGTACAGTATATAAATATACATATGAGATGAGTAATGTAGGGTATGTAAACATTATATTAAGTGGCATTGTTTAAAGTGGCTAGTGGCTAATTTCCATCAATTTCCATTATTAAAGTGAGCTGGAGTTGAGTCAGTATGTTGGCAGCAGCCACTCAATGTTAGTAATGGCTGTTTAACAGTCTGTTGGCCTTGAGATAGAAGGTGTTTTTCAGTCTCTCGGTCCCTGCTTTGATGCACCTGTACTGACCTCGCCTTCTGGATGATAGCGGGGTGAACAGGCAGTGGCTCGGGTGGTTGATGTCCTTGATGATCTTTATGGCCTTACTGTGATATCGGGTGGTGTAGGTGTCCTGGAGGGCAGGTAGTTTGCCCCCAGTGATGCGTTGTGCAGACCTCACTACCCTCTTGAGAGCCTTGCGGTTGTGGGCGGAGCAGTTGCCGTACCAGGCGGTGATACAGCCCGACAGGATGCTCTCGATTGTGCATCTGTAGAAGTTTGTGAGTGCTTTTGGTGACAAGCCGAATTTCTTCAGCCTCCTGCTGCGCCTTCTTCACAACGCTGTCTGTGTAGGTGGACCAATTCAGTTTGTCCGTGATGTGTACGCCGAGGAACTTAAAACTTACTACCCTCTCCACTACTGTCCCGTCGATGTGGATAGGGGGGTGCTCCCTCTGCTGTTTCCTGAAGTCCACAATCATCTCTTTTGTTTTGTTGACGTTGAGTGTGAGGTTATTTTCCTGACACCACACTCCGAGGGCCCTCATCTCCTCCCTGTAGGCCGTCTCGTCTAATCAAGCCTACCACTGTAGTGTCGTCCGCAAACTTGATGATTGAGTTGGAGGCGTGCATGGCCACGCAGTCGGTGGTGAACAGGGAGTACAGGAGAGGGCTCAGAACGCACCCTTGTGGGGCCCCAGTGTTGAGGATCAGCGGGGTGGAGATTGTTCCTACCCTCACCACCTGGGGCGGCCCCCTCAGGAAGTCCAGTACCCAGTTGCACAGGGCGGGGTCGAGACCCAGGGTCTCGAGCTTGATGACGAGTTTGAGGGTACTATAGTGTTAAATGCTGAGCTGTAGTCGATGAACAGCATTCTCACATAGGTATTCCTCTTGTCCAGATGGGTAGGGCAGTGTGCAGTGTTGGTTGCGATTGCGTCGTCTGTGGACCTATCGGGCGGTAAGCAAATTGGAATGGGTCTAGGTGTCAGTAGGGTGGAGGTGATATGGTCCCTGACTAGTCTCTCAAAGCACTTCATGATGACGGAAGTGAGTGCTACGGGGCGGTAGTCGTTTAACTCAGTTACCTTAGCTTTCTTGGGAACAGGAACAATGGTGGCCCCTCTGAAGCATGTGGGAACAGCAGACTGGTAAGGATTGATTGAATATTTCCGTAAACACACCAGCCAGCTGGTCTGCGCATGCTCTGAGGACGCGGCTGGGGATGCCGTCTGGGCCTGCAGCCTTGCGAGGGTTAACACGTTTTTTTA